>NC_034188.2:95075162-95290162 GCF_002021735.2 Oncorhynchus kisutch | reverse complement strand
TCAGTCTGTGGGGAGGGAGCATCTGATAGTCAGTCTGTAGGGAGGGAGCATCTTATAGTCAGTCTGTGGGGAGGGAGCATCTGATGGTCAGTCTGTGGGGAGGGAGCATCTGATGGTCAGTCTGTAGGGAGGGAGCATCTGATGGTCAGTCTGTAGGGAGGGAGCATCTGATAGTCAGTCTGTGGGGAGGGAGCATCTGATGGTCAGTCTGTGGGGAGGGAGCATCTGATAGTCAGTCTGTAGGGAGGGAGCATCTGATGGTCAGTCTGTAGGGAGGGAGCATCTGATGGTCAGTCTGTAGGGAGGGAGCATCTGATAGTCAGTCTGTGGGGAGGGAGCATCTGATGGTCAGTCTGTAGGGAGGGAGCATCTGATGGTCAGTCTGTAGGGAGGGAGCATCTGATAGTCAGTCTGTGGGGAGGGAGCATCTGATGGTCAGTCTGTGGGGAGGGAGCATCTGATAGTCAGTCTGTAGGGAGGGAGCATCTGATGGTCAGTCTGTAGGGAGGGAGCATCTGATGGTCAGTCTGTAGGGAGGGAGCATCTGATAGTCAGTCTGTGGGGAGGGAGCATCTGATGGTCAGTCTGTAGGGAGGGAGCATCTGATGGTCAGTCTGTAGGGAGGGAGCATCTCACCCGACTCACCCTCCCTCCCTACCCTGAGAAAAGGGGAGACAGTCTTCTAGCTAAGTCATAATGCATTATTCCTGCCTCATGCACCAATTCATGTTGTTACTCCAATGACCAGAGAAAGTGAAACATTCCTCGAAAAAAAGACACAAGCCGCTAAAAATAACTACCCAAGCTTTGAACAAGTACTGTAAAAGGTTAGTAATGTGAAGGTTAGTACTGTAAAGGTTAGTACTGTAAAGGTTAGTACTGTAAAGGTTAGTACTGTAAAGGTTAGTACTGTAAAGGTTAGTACTGTGAAGGTTAGTACTGTGAAGGTTAGTACTGTGAAGGTTAGTACTGTAAAGGTTAGTACTGTAAAGGTTAGAGGTGTTAGGTTTGAACTAGTACTGTAAAGGTTAGATCAGTTAGGGTTGAACGAGTACTGTAAAGGTTAGATCAGTTAGGGTTGAACGAGTACTGTAAAGGTTAGATCAGTTAGGGTTGAACGAGTACTGTAAAGGTTAGTACTGTAAATGTTAGTACTGTACGGGTTAGCGCTGTTAGGGTTGAATGAGAACTATAAAGGTTAGTACTGTAAAGGTTTGATCAGCTAGGATAGAATGAATACTGTAACTGTAAAGGTTAGTACTGTAAAGGTTAGTACTGTAAAGATTGGTACTGTAAAGGTGAGTACTGTAAAGATTGGTACTGTCAAGGTTGGTACTGTAAAGGTGAGTACTGTAAAGATTGGTACTGTAAAGGTTGGTACTATAAAGGTGAGTACTGTAACGATTGGTACTGTAAAGGTTGGTACTGTCAAGGTTGGTACTATAAAGGTGAGTACTGTAAAGATTGGTACTGTCAAGGTTGGTACTATAAAGGTGAGTACTGTAAAGATTGGTACTGTAAAGATTGGTACTGTCAAGGTTGGTACTATAAAGGTGAGTACTGTAAAGATTGGTACTGTAAAGGTTGGTACTGTCAAGGTTGGTACTGTCAAGGTTGGTACTGTAAAGGTTGGTACTGTAAAGGTTAGAGGTGTTACGATCACACCAGGCAGAGAGCAGTATTTAAATACACAACATGAGACAACATACAAAGCAATGCAAGTTATTTTGGGTGAGGATGACAGGGATTGTAGTGTGTATGTGTGTGTGAAATACAACTAACTGTGTAAAATAATACTGGACATAGAAACAATATGGTTGTGCAATAGCATTGTGTGCAACACTCAGGGACCATGGGCATTAAGGGGATGTGTAACATTCAGTAGAGGAGGGACATCTATGTCATGTGGAAGAGAGGGGTCAGAGTCATTAAACTGTCATTCTTGTTTATTTTATTCATGAATGTGTGATGTTCTGTCTGGCCTATGCCATGTCATGAAGGAGAAAATGCATCTCATAACACTTGAACATGGAAAGATCTGTTATATCATTAAGCCTACAGTAGCAGCCAGTGTGTGGTGTTCGATGTAGGCCGACATTGCATGATACTTTTGAGGGCAAAACATCATGCAGGGCTTGACAATAACCTTCAGACAAGGAGTTAACTGAAAACGTTGTGTTTTATGTAAGAAACCACTTCACAAAATAAAATGCATTATTATTCCCATTCCATTATTACAGAGAATCAGACAAATATTGCTACCCTCTGCCTATTGGCTACTTAGCTTGTTCAAGCCTGTCTCAAAATACAACACTGCCCCTTTAAGACATAAAACATGCTCTTTACCTGACTTTCTTTTCAAAGATGTCTAGATGTTCACATTTTGTGCTTTTGTAGAAGGCAATCACCCCCTATTGCTGACTACAAATTAGCTATAAATAACTGGGCTAATATCTCACTAACTGGCAAAGGATATGAACAAATATGCACACATAGCTACATGCAGCTCTTGCTTTGATCTTAAAACAAGTGCATCCACTCACAACCACTCATGCTCTAAACACAGTCCAGTTCAAATTAAATGGCACAGATCCATATATGGCAATGGTCTATTTGCATTTAGGCAAACTGTTGACCATACATTCTCACTATGTGAGATAACCAAGTAGGTTAGTGGCAATACAGAGCAGAGAGAAACCAGAAGCCCAGAGCAGAGAGAAACCAGAAGCCCAGAGCAAAGAGAAACCAGAAGCCCACAGCAGAGATAAACCAGAAACTCAGAGCAGAGATAAACCAGAAGCTCAGAGCAGAGAGAAACCAGAAGCCCAGAGCAGAGAGAAACCAGAAGCCCAGGGCAGAGAGAAACCAGAAGCCCAGGGCAGAGAGAAACCAGAAGCCCAGAGCAGAGAGCCCAGAATCCCAGAGTAGAGAGAGACCAGAATCCCAAAGTAAAGAGAAACCAGAAGCCCAGAGCAGAGACAACCCAGAAGCCCAGAGCAGAGATAAACCAGAAACTCAGAGCAGAGATAAACCAGAAGCTCAGAGCAGAGAGAAACCAGAAGCCCAGAGCAGAGAGAAACCAGAAGCCCAGGGCAGAGAGAAACCAGAAGCCCAGGGCAGAGAGAAACCAGAAGCCCAGAGCAGAGAGCCCAGAATCCCAGAGTAGAGAGAGACCAGAATCCCAAAGTAAAGAGAAACCAGAAGCCCAGAGCAGAGACAACCCAGAAGCCCAGAGCAGAGAGAACAGAATCCCAGAGTAGAGAGAGACCAGAATCCCAGAGTAGAGAGAGACCAGAATCCCAGAGGAAGAGAGAGACCAGAATCCCAGAGCGCAGAAACCAGAAGCCCAGAGCAGAGAGAAACCAGAAGCCCAGAGCAGAGAGAAACCAGAATCGCAGAGAAGAAGAAGCTTGTACCAGTGGGTCACCTACCAGTAACATTAACCTGGATCAGACCAGTACGAGTCCCAATCCCATTGGTGGCAGCACACACGTACGTCCCAGCTAGCTCATAGGTCACCGCGCCCTTGAAGATCAGAGAGTTGTTAAGAATCTCCACGGTGCTGGGAAGAGATCCATTCACCCTGTAGAAGAGAGGAGCAAGATAGGGTGTTAAAGATCCCACTGGTCACAACTCTTATCACACCCGAGTGGTCACAACCCTTATCACACCCTAGTGGTCACAACTCTTATCACACCCTAGTGGTCACAACTCTTATCACACCCTAGTGGTCACAACTCTTATCACACCCTAGTGGCCACATCACTTATCGAACCTCTAACACCCTAGTGGTCACATCTCTTATTACACCCTAGTGGTCACATCTCTTTAACTCCATAGTAGTCACATCTCTTATCAAACCCTAGTGGTCACATATCTTATCAAACCTCTTTAACACCCTAGTGGTCAATAAATAGGGGTATAGTGTCTACTCTATACTGTATTCAATAAATAGGGGTCTAGTGGCTACTATATACTGTATTCAATAAATAGGGGTCTATAGTGTCTACTATATACTGTATTCAATAAATAGGGGTCTAGTGGCTACTATATACTGTATTCAATAAATAGGGGTCTATAGTGTCTACTATATACTGTATTCAATAAATAGGGTCCTATAGTGTCTACTATATACTGTATTCAACAAATAGGGGTCTAGTGTCTACTATATACTGTATTAACTAAATAGGGGTCTATAGTGTCTACTATATACTGTATTCAATAAATAGGGGTCTATAGTGTCTACTATATACTGTATTCAACAAATAGGGGTCTAGTGTCTACTATATACTGTATTAAATAAATAGGGGTCTATAGTGTCTACTATATACTGTATTCAATAAATAGGGGTCTATAGTGTCTACTATATACTGTATTCAATAAATAGGGTCCTATAGTGTCTACTATATACTGTATTCAACAAATAGGGGTCTAGTGTCTACTATATACTGTATTAAATAAATAGGGGTCTATAGTGTCTACTATATACTGTATTCAATAAATAGGGTCCTATAGTGTCTACTATATACTGTATTCAACAAATAGGGGTCTAGTGTCTACTATATACTGTATTCAATAAATAGGGGTCTAGTGTCTACTATATACTGTATTCAATAAATAGGGGTCTATAGTGTCTACTATATACTATATTCAATAAATAGGGGTCTATTGTGTCTACTATATACTGTATTCAATAAATAGGGGTCTATAGTGTCTACTATACAGTTGAAGTCGGACGTTTACACTTAGGTTGGAGTCATTAAAACTCGTTTTTCAACCACTCCACAAATGTCTTGTTAACAAACTATAGTTTTGGCAAGTCGGTTAGGACATCTACTTTGTGCATGACACAAGTGAGTTTTCCAACAATTGTTTACAGACATATTATTTCACATATAATTCACTGTATCACAATTCCAGTGGGTCAGAAGTTTACATACACTAAGTTGACTGTTCCTTTATACAGCTTGGAAAATTCCAGAAAATGATGTCATGGCTTTAAAAGCTTCTGAAAGGCTAATTGACATCATTTGAGTGAATTGGAGGTGTACCTGTGGATGTATTTCAAGGCCTAACTTCAAACTCAGTGCCTCTTTGATTAACATCATGGGAAAAGCTCATTAAAAAAATTGTAGACCTGCACAAGTCTGGTTCATCCTTGGGAGCAATTTCCAAATGCCTGAAGGTACCACGTTCATCTGTATAAACAATAGTACGCAAGTATAAACACCATGGGACCATGCAGCCGTCATACCGCTCAGGAAGGAGACGCGTTCTGTCTCCTAGAGATGAACGTACTTTGGTGCGAAAAATTTCAATCAAGTCACCAGAACAACAGCAAAGGACCTTGTAATGATGCTGGAGGAAACAGGTACAAAAGTATCTATATCCACACTAAAACGAGTCCTATAATCAACATAACCTGAAAAGCCGCTCAGCAAGGAAGAAGCCACTTAAAAAAAACATAAATAAGCAAGACTACGGTTTGCAACTGCACATGGGGACAAAGATCATAGTTTTTGAAGAAATGTCCTCTGGTCTGACGAAACAAAAATAGAACTGTTTGGCCATAATGACCATCGTTCTGTTTGGAGGAAAAAAGGGGAGGCTTGCAAGCCGAAGAACACCATCCCAACCGTGAAGCACGGGGGTGGCAGCATCATGTTGTGGGGGTGCTTTGCTGCAGGAGAGACTGGTGCACTTCACAAAAGAGATGGCATCATGAGGTAGGAAAAGTATGTGGATATATTGCAGCAACATCTCAAGACATCAGTTAAAGTTAAGTTAAAGCTGGGTTGCAAATGGGTCTTCCAAATGGAGAATTACCCCAAGCATACTTCCAAAGTTGTGGCAAAATGGCTTAAGGACAACAAAGTCAATGTATTGGAGTGGCCATCACAAAGCCCAGAACTCAATCCTCTAGAAAATGTGTGGTCAGAACTGAAAAAGCATGTGCGTGCAAGGAGGCCTACAAACCTGACTCAGTTACACCAGCAGGAATGGGCCAACATTTACCAAACTTATTGTGGGAAGCTTGTGGAAGGCTACCCGAAACATTTGACCCAAGTTAAACAATTTAAAGGCAATGCTACCAAATACTAATTGAGTGTATGTAAACTTCTGACCCACTGGGAATGTGATGAAATAAATAAAAGCTGAAATAAATCATTCTCTCTACTATTATTCTGACATTTAATTCTTAAACTAAACCGGTGATCCTAACTGACCTAAAACAGGGAATGTTTACTAGGATTAAATGTCAGGAGTTGTGAAAAACTGAGTTTAAATGTATTTGATTAAGGTTTATGTAAACTTCCCACTTCCACTGTATCTAGCAGCTGGATTGATCGACTGCAGGACTGAAAGCCCAGAAGAGAAAGACTGAGGACTCAGAATGTGATACTGTACAGGATGATTTCTGGTTGAAGGAATATGTGTATATGTATATTTCTATAGCTATGTGTATGCCTATATCCTGGTCTGGCTTTTTGTGTGTGTGTGTGTGTAGCTCCTCTAGCAGCCTGGAGGAGCCTTCACAACACATTTGGAGTCTTGTTCCACCACAGCAATGTCCTCCTATCTGTCACCCAGCCTGCCCCTTCGTCTGTACACATAATTCTCTCTCTGTCTGCCTCCTCACCCCATCTTCTACATCCCTCTCCTCATCCTCCCTATCCTATGATATCATCCCTCTCCTCATCCTCCCTATCCTATGATATCATCCCTCTCCTCATCCTCCCTATCCTATGATATCATCCCTCTCCTCATCCTCCCTATCCTATGATATCATCTCTCTCCTCATCCTAACATATCCCATGATATCATCTCTCTCCTCATCCTCCCTATCCTATGATATCATCTCTCTCCTCATCCTCCCTATCCTATGATATCATCCCTCTCCTCATCCTCCCTATCCTATGATATCATCCCTCTCCTCATCCTCCCTATCCTATGATATCATCCCTCTCCTCATCCTCCCTATCCTATGATATCATCTCTCTCCTCATCCTCCCTATCCTATAATATCATCTCTCTCCTCATCCTCCCTATCCTATGATATCATCTCTCTCCTCATCCTCCCTATCCTATGATATCATCTCTCTCGCTCTTTCCTCTGTCTTCACCATCTCTCTCTCTTCTACCCTCTCCAGTCTCCTCTTCCCCTGTAAAGAAACCTCTATTCTATACCCCCCCCCACCATCTCTCTCTCTTCTACCCTCTCCAGTCTCCTCTTCCCCTGTAAAGAAACCTCTATTCTATATCCCCCCACCACCATCTCTCTCTCTTCTACCCTCTCCAGTCTCCTCTTCCCCTGTAAAGAAACCTCTATTCTATATCCCCCCCACCCTCCCTCTCTCTTCCTCCATCCCTCTCTCATTAATACCCAGTGGTGGCAGGGCTACAGTGAGGTGAACACAATGGTCTATTAATCCGTTGACACCTTCCCTTACCCAGCCTTCAGTGAACAATTACTACGTTTATCTCTCAATTTCACTGTATAAATCTCTTCTTTTCCACCCAGTTATAGATGGTTGGCAAAGCTCCTCTGTTGTCAAAAGAGTTGTACTATGAAGAGCCAGAGAGGACAGCAGGACGAGGACGTCGGTACATTGAATTGCGTTTCTATGATGTCACATGGCTTGATATTTGGACTCTGGTTAGATGTTTGTTTATGCTCACATAGCCAACCTATGCATGATTTGTGTGGATCAAACCAAGCATTGTTTACTGAGAGGAGCACTTGTGGCCTGGAAAAAAACATGAACATCTCTCCTTTTTCATCTCAACATACTGCTCTGTGTATATTCTGCAGCACTGACACTTATCATTTGAAAGGCAAAGTACTGATGTCAGCTCTTAGGCATGTAGTCCTAATCTATGGCTCTACCACTTCAACTAAAACTCTCTCTCTCTCTCTGTCTCTCTGTCTCTCTGTCTCTCTCTCAAAGATGAAAAAGCTTTTATGATCCCCCTCTAAAAACAGCACCAAAAAAAATAAGCACTTCTTTTTTAACTTATTTAAAGTGCTTTGCCAGGCTGGTCATGGATCACATCAACAGCATCCTACCGGACACCCTAGACCCACTCTAATTTGCATACAGCCCCAACAGATCCACAGATGACACAATCTCAATCACACTCCACACTGCCCTTTCCCAGCTGGACAAAAGGAACACCTATGTGAGAATGCTGTTCATTGACTACAGCTCAGCGTTCAACACCATAGTGCCCACGGAGTTCATCACTAAGCTAAGGACTCTGGGACAAAACACCTCCCTTCTGCAACTGGATCCTGGACTTCCTGACGGGCCACCCCAGGGGGTAAGAATAGGCAACAACACGTCTTCCACGCTGATCCTCAACACTGGGGCCCATCAATGGTGTGTACTTAGGCCCCTCCTGTGTTCCCTGTTCACCCACGACTGCATGGCCAAACACAACTCCAACGCTATCATTACGTTTGCTGACGACACAATAGTGGTAATAAAATCAAATGTTATTGGTCACATACACATGGTTAGCAGATGTTAATGCGAGTGTAGTGAAATGCTTCTAGTTCCGACAATGCAGTAATATCTAACAATTTCACAACAACTACCTAATACACACACATCTAAAGGGGTGAATAAGAATATGTACATATAAATATATGGATGAGCGACGGCCGAACGGCATAGGCAAGATGCAGTAGATGGTATAGAGTACAGTATATACATATGAGATGAGTAATGTAGGGTATGTAAACATTATATAAAGTGTCATTGTTTAAAGTGACACATTTAATACATCCAATTTTTTAATATTAAGGTGGCTGGAGTTGAGTCAGTATGTTGGCAGCAGCCACTCAATGTTAGTGATGGCTGTTTAACAGTCTGATGGCCTTGAGATATAAGCTGTTTTTCAGTCTCTCGGTCCCAGCTTTGATTCACCTGCACTGACCTCGCCTTCTGGATGGTAGATAAAAGAGACTAGATATTGTAGACAAAATATATATTGTGAATAAAATACATTAGACACTGTCAATAAAATAGACTAGATACTTTAGATAAGAGAGAATATACATTGTAGATAAGAGACTAAACTGCAGACAAAAGAGTCCAGATACTGTATATAAAATATATAATGTAGATGAAATAGATTAGATATTGTAGATAAAATATATAATGTAGATAAAAAGACTAGATAGTGTAGATAAAAAATATACTGAAGATAAAATAGATTAGATAATGTAGGAACAAAGACTATATACTGTAGATACAATAGATGAGATACTGTAGATAAAAGAGATAAAGGAGACTAGATAATGTAGATAAGAGATTATAAACTGCAGATAAAATATATGGACAAAACAATGGACAAAAAAAACACAGCAAACTTGAGCGTGCATAACTATTCACCCCCCCACACAATGTCAATACTTTGTAGAGCCACCTTTTCCAGCAATTACAGCTGCAAGTCTCTTGGGGTATGTCTCTATAAGCTTGGCACATCTAGCCACTGGGATTTTTACCCATACTTCAAGGCAAAACTGCTCCAGCTCCTACAAGTTGGATGGGTTCTGCTGGTGTACAGCAATTTTAAAGTCACACCACAGATTCTCAATTGGATTGAGGTCTGGGCGTTGACTAGGCCATTCCAAGACATTTAAACGTTTCCCCTGAAAGCACTCGAGTGTTGCTTTAACAGTATGCTTAGGGTCATTATCCTGCTGGAAGGGGAACCTCAGTCCCAGTCTCAAATCTCTGGAAGACTGAAACAGGTATCCATCAATAATTTCCCTGTATTTAGTGTCATCCATCATTCCTTCAATTCTAATCAGTTTCCCAGTCCCTGCCGATGAAAAACATGCCCAAAGCATGATCCTGCCACTACCATGCTTCACTGTGGGGATGGTGTTCTCGGGGTGATGTTAGGTATTGGGTTTACGGCAGACATAGTGTTTTCCTTGATGGCCAAAAAGCTACATTTTAGTCTCATTTTAGCAGATGACCTTCTTCCATATGTTTGGGGAGTCTCCCACATGCCCTTTGGCGAACAGCAAACGTGTTTGCTTATAAAGCCCAGCTCTGTGGAGTGTACGGCTTAAAGTGGTCCTATGGTCAGAGATACTCCAAACTCCGCAGTGGAGCTTTGGAGCTCCTTCGGGGTTATCTTTGGTCTCTTTGTTGCCTCTCTGATTAATGCCCTCCTTGCCTGGTCCGTGAGTTTTGGTGGGCGACCCTCTCTTGGCATTTTTGTTGTGGTACCATATTCTTTACATTTTTTATAATGGATTTAATGGTGCTCAGTGGGATGTTCAAAGTTTCAGATATTTTTTTTATAACCCAACCCTGATCTGTACTTCTCCACAACTTTGTCACTGACCTATTTGGAGAGCTCCTTGGTCTTCATGGTGCCGCTTGCTTGGTGGTGCCCCTTGCTGAGTGGTGTTGCAGACTCTGGGGCCTTTCAGAACAGGTGTATATATCCTGACATCATGTGACAGATCATGTGACACTTAGATTGCACACAGGTGGACTTTATTTAACTAAATCTGTGACTTCTGAAGGTAATTGGTTGTACTAGATCATATGTAGGGGTTTCATAGCAACGGGGGTGAATACATATGCAACGGGGGTGAATACATATGCATGCACCACTTTTCACATTTTTATTGTTTAGAATCATTTTTTTTTAAGTAATTTTTTTCATTTCACTTCACCAATTTTTGACTAAATTGTATATGTCCAATACATGACATCCAATAAAAGATTAAAATATATTTAAATTACAGGTTGTAATGCAAAAAACATGTAAAAACGCCAAGGCGGATGAATAAAATAGATATTGTAGATAAAAGAGACTAGATACTGTAGATAAGAGATATACTGTAGATAACATAGATATTGTAGAAAAAATAGACTAGATACTGTCGATAAGACTATAAACTATAGATAAGAGACTATATATTGTAGAAAAATAGACTAGATACTGTAGATATGACTATAAACTATAGATAAGAGACTATATATTGTAGAAAAAATAGACTAGATACTGTGGATAAGACTATAAACTATAGATAAGAGACTATATATTGTAGAAAAAATTGACTAGATACTGTAGATAAGAGATATACTGTAGATAAAATAGATTAGATAATGTAGATAAAATAGACTAGATACTGTAGATAAAATAGTCTAGATACTGTAGATAAAATAGACTATATACTGTAGAAAAAAGAGACTAGATACTGTAGATAAAATAGTCTAGATACTGTAGATAAAATAGTCTAGATACTGTCGATAAGACTATAAACTATAGATAAGAGACTATATATTGTAGAAAAATAGACTAGATACTGTAGATATGACTATAAACTATAGATAAGAGACTATATATTGTAGAAAAAATAGACTAGATACTGTGGATAAGACTATAAACTATAGATAAGAGACTATATATTGTAGAAAAAATAGACAAGATACTGTAGATAAGAGTCCAGAAACTGTAGATAAAATAGAGAAGATACTGTAGATAAAATAGTCTAGATACTGTAGATAAAATAGTCTAGATACTGTAGATAAAATAGACTATATACTGTAGAAAAAAGAGACTAGATACTGTAGATAAAATAGTCTAGATACTGTAGATAAAATAGTCTAGATACTGTAGATAAAATAGTCTAGATACTGTAGATAAAATAGTCTAGATACTGTAGATAAAATAGTCTAGATACTGTAGATAAAATAGTCTAGATACTGTAGATAAAATAGTCTAGATACTGTAGATAAAATAGTCTAGATACTGTAGATAAAATAAGACTAGGTACTGTAGATAAAATAGTCTAGATACTGTAGATAAAAGAGACTATATACTGTCGGTACTAGTCTAACTGTCACCGTGTTGCCCATGCTTGCTGCAGATAATAATGTGTGTGTTGTTTTTTACAGTCTCATTGTGCCTAAGCCTCCATCTCCAAGCCTAATCGTCACTATATTGATGTGTAAACAAACTGAGATGAATGAATGAAACACTGATCGATACGGCAAGTGGGGGAAAATACATCTTATTGCTTTATGTTTTTAAACCCTGATTGGAGAACCAAAGAAGAATAAATTAGGTTCACCAGACCTCTCATATAACACAATTGAGTTGTGTCAGTTTCATTGCAGCGGTGAGGTGCATTAAGTCTTGAACAGGGTTTTTGAGAACGGCTTATGCTTTTAAAACACAGAATTAATAAATCCATTCATTTCAGACCACTTGTTCAACTATCATGGACTCCAAACCGTGGGCCCGTTTCACATGATATACAGTACCAGTCAAAAGTTTTAGAGCACCTACTCATTCCAGGGTTTTTCTTTCTTTAAAAAAAAACTATTTTCTACATTGCAGAATAATAATGAAGACATCAAAACTATGCATTAAACACAAAAGTGTTAAACAAATCAAAATATATTTTGATAGCCACCCTTTGCCATGATGACAGCTTTGCACACTCTTGGCATTCTCTCAACCAGTTTAACCTGGTATCCTTTTCAAACAGTCCCGAAGGAGATCCCACATATACTGAGCACTTGTTGGCTGCTTTTCCTTCACTGCAGTTCAACTCATCCCAAACCATCCCAATTGGGTTTAGGTCAGGTGATTGTGGAGGCCAGGTCATCTGGTAAAGCACTCCAACCCTCTCCTTGGTCAAATAGCCCTTACACAGCCTGTAGGTGTGTTGGGTCATTGTCCTGATAAAAAACAAATGATAGTCCCACTAAGCGCAAACCAGATGGGATGGCATATCGCTGCAGAATGTGGTGGTAGCCATGCTGGTTAAGTGTGCCTTGAATTCTGAATAAATCACAGACAGTGTCACCAACAAAGCACCCCCACACCTCCTCCTCCATGCTTCCATGGAAACAGATTTCCACCGGTCTATTGTTCATTGCTCGTGTTTCTTGGCCCAAACAAGTTTCTTCTTATTGGTGTCCTTTAGAAGTGTTTTCTTTGCAACAATTTTACCAATGCCTGATTCACACAGTCTCCTCAGAACAGTTGATGTCGAGATGTGTCTTTTACTTGAACTCTGTAAAGCACTTATTTGGGCTGCAATTGGAGGTGCATTTAATTGCCGATTTCTGAGGCTGGGAACTCTAATGAACTTATCCTTTGCAGCAGAGGTAACTCTGGGTCTTCCTTTCCTGTGGCGGTCATCATGAGAGCCAGTTTTCATCATAGCGCTTGATGGTTTTTGCAATTGCACTTTAATAATTATAAAAAAAAAAAAAAGTTTTTGACATTCTCCAGATTGACAGACCTTCATGTCTTAAAGTAATTGATGGACTGTTGTTCCTCTTTGCTTATTTGAGCTGATCTAGCCATAAAATGGACTTGGTAATTTACCAAATAGGGTTTTGTATACCACCCCTACCTTTTCACAACACAACTGATTGGCTCAAACGCCAATCAAAGAAACTCCACAAATTGGTTAATACATGATGCCATGTGTTATTTCATCATTTTGATGTCGTCACTATTATTCTACAATAGTAAAACTAATATGTCCAAACTCTTGACTGGTGCTGTTTATGAAAAAAAATAGATTTCATACAAAAATGTGCATCAAGTCTTTAAGTCTTGAACAAGTTTTGTAGAATGTATGTTACCTACACTTCAAGCTTTCTTTGTACCCCCTACCCATTTCAAACAGACAACCTGGACCTGTGAACAGAAGGTCGAAAGAAGACTTACACTTTCCACTGGTAGACGGTAACAGGAGGGTTAGCGTCAGCTTTGCAGGTGAGGCTGACATCCTGACGGTCCAGGTACCAGTTACCATCGAAGCCCTCGATCTTCACCTCTGGTTCATCTGTGAGAGAGAGAGAGATGGTGTCAGAATAGTACAGTATGTTTCTCATTCCACAACGCTGACTCGAGCCTTGTTACCAATTGTATTAGCCCACATATTTTCCTTTTCATCCTTTTCTCTAGAGGATCACCACACTACCCTCTAGAGATCACCACACCACCCTCTAGAGATCACCACACCACCCTCTATATATCACCACACTACCCTCTAGAGATCACCAAACTACCCTCTAGATATCACCACACCACCCTCTAGAGATCACCCTACCAGCCTCTAGAGATCACCACACTAACCCCTAGAGATCACCACACTACCGCCTAGAGATCACCACACAACCTTCTAGAGATCAGCACACTACACTCTAGAGATCACCACACCACACTACCCTCTAGATATCACCACACTACACCACCCTCTAGGGATTGCCACACCACACTACCCTCTAGATATCACCACACTACACTCTAGATATCACCACACCACACCACCCTCTAGGGATCACCACACCACACTACCCTCTAGATATCACCACACTACCCTCTAGAGATCACCACACTACCCTCTAGAGATCACCACACTACCCCCTAGAGATCACCACACCACCCCCTAGAGATCACCACACCACCCCCTAGAGATCACCACACCACCCCCTAGAGATCACCACAATACCCCCTAGAGATCATCACACTACCCTCTAGAGATCACCACACCACCCCCTAGAGATCACCTCACTACCCCCTAGAGATCACCACACCACCCCCTAGAGATCACCTCACCACCCCCTAGAGATCACCACACCACACTACCCTCTAGAGATCACTACACCACACTACCCTCTAGATATCACTACACTACCCCCTAGAGATCACCACACTACCCTCTAGAGATCACCACACTACCCCCTAGAGATCACCACACCACCCCCTAGAGATCACCACAATACCCCCTAGAGATCATCACACTACCCTCTAGAGATCACCACACCACCCCCTAGAGATCACCTCACTACCCCCTAGAGATCACCACACCACCCCCTAGAGATCACCTCACCACCCCCTAGAGATCACCACACCACACTACCCTCTAGAGATCACTACACCACACTACCCTCTAGATATCACTACACTACCCCCTAGAGATCACCACACTACCCTCTAGAGATCACCACACTACCCCCTAGAGATCACCACACCACCCCCTAGAGATCACCACACTACCCCCTAGAGATTATCACACTACCCTCTAGAGATCACCAGACCACCCTCTAGAGATCACCTCACCACCCCCTAGAGATCACCACACCACACCACCCTCTAGACATCACCACACTACCCTCTAGATATCAAAACACCACCCTCTAGAGATCACCCTACCAGCCTCTAGAGATCACCACACTAACCCCTAGAGATCACCACACTACCGCCTAGAGATCACCACACAACCTTCTAGAGATCACCACACTACCCTCTAGAGATCACCACACCACCCTCTAGATATCACCACACCACACCACCCTCTAGGGATCACCACACCACACTACCCTCTAGATATCACCACACTACACTCTAGATATCACCACACCACACCACCCTCTAGAGATCACCACACCACACCACCCTCTAGAGATCACCACACCACACCACCCTCTAGGGATCACCACACCACACCACCCTCTAGGGATCACCACACCACACTACCCTCTAGATATCACCACACTACACTCTAGATATCACCACACTACACCACCCTCTAGAGATCACCACACGGCCCTCTAGAGATCACCACACCACCCTCTAGAGATTGCCACACTACCCTCTAGAGATCACGACACTACCCACTAGAGATCAGCACACTACTCTCTAGATATCACCACACCACACTACCCTCTAGAGATCAGCACACTACCCTCTAGATATCACCACACCAAACTGCCCTCTAGAGATCATAACACCCAACTGCCCTCTAGATATCACCACACCACACCACCCTCTAGAGACCACCACACTACCCTCTAGAGATCACCACACAACAATCTAGAGATCACCACACTACCCTCTAGAGATCACCACACTACCCTCTAGAGATCACCACACTACCCGCTAGAGATCACCACACTACCCGCTAGAGATCACCACACTACCCGCTAGAGATCACCACACCACCCCCTAGAGATCACCTCACTACCCCCACCTCACCACCTCACTAACTTCCGGCGCCGACAGAGATGGCCGCCTCGCTTCGCGTTCCTAGGAAACAATGCAGGTTTTTGTTTTTTTTACGTGTTATTTCTTACATTAGTACCCCAGGTCATCTTAGGTTTCATTACATACAGTCGAGAAGAACTACTGAATATAAGATCAGCGTCAACTCACCATCAGTACGACCAAGAATATGTTTTTCGCGACGCGGATCCTGTGTTCTGCCTTACAAACAGGACAACGGAGTGGATTCCATGCAGCGACCCAAAAAGACGACTCCGAAAAAGAGGGAAACGAGGCGGTCTTCTGGTCAGACTCCGGAGACGGGCACACCGTGCACCACTCCCTAGCATTCTTCTTGCCAATGTCCAGTCTCTCGACAACAAGGTTGATGAAATCCGAGCAAGGGTAGCATTCCAGAGGGACATCAGAGACTGTAACGTTCTTTGTTTCACGGAAACATGGCTCACTGGAACGACGCTATCCGAAGCGGTGCAGCCAGCGGGTTTCTCCACGCATCGCGCAGACAGAAACAAACATCTTTCTGGTAAGAAGAGGGGCGGGGGCGTATGCCTTATGGCCAACGTGACATGGTGTGATGAAAGAAACGTACAGGAACTCAAAGCCTTCTGTTCACCTGATTTAGAATTCCTCACAATCAAATGTAGACCGCATTATCTACCAAGAGAATTCTCTTCGATTATAATCACAGCTGTATATATCCCCCCCCCAAGCAGACACATCGATGGCTCTGAACGAACTTTATTTAACTCTCTGCAAACTGGAAACGATTTATCCGGAGGCTGCATTCATTGTAGCTGGGGATTTTAACAAGGCTAATCTGAAAACAAGACTCCCTAAATTTTATCAGCATATCGATTGCGCAACCAGGGGTGGAAAGACCTTGGATCATTGTTACTCTAACTTCCGCGACGCATATAAGGCCCTGCCCCGCCCCCCTTTCGGAAAAGCTGACCACGACTCCATTTTGTTGATCCCTGCCTACAGACAGAAACTAAAACAAGAAGCTCCCACGCTGAGGTCTGTCCAATGCTGGTCTGACCAAGCTGACTCCACACTCCAAGACTGCTTCCATCACGTGGACTGGGAGATGTTTCGTATTGCGTCAGACAACAACATTGACGAATACGCTGATTCGGTGTGCGAGTTCATTAGAACGTGCGTTGAAGATGTCGTTCCCATAGCAACGATTAAAACATTCCCTAACCAGAAACCGTGGATTGATGGCAGCATTCGTGCGAAACTGAAAGCGCAAACCACTGCTTTTAATCAGGGCAAGGTGTCTGGTGACATGACCGAATACAAACAGTGCAGCTATTCCCTCCGCAAGGCTATTAAACAAGCTAAGCGTCAGTACAGAGACAAAGTAGAATCTCAATTCAACGGCTCAGACACAAGAGGCATGTGGCAGGGTCTACAGTCAATCACGGACTACAAGAAGAAATCCAGCCCAGTCACGGACCAAGATGTCTTGCTCCCAGGCAGACTAAATTACTTTTTTGCCCGCTTTGAGGACAATACAGTGCCACTGACACGGCCTGCAACGAAAACATGCGGTCTCTCCTTCACTGCAGCCGAGGTGAGTAAGACATTTAAACGTGTTAACCCTCGCAAGGCTGCAGGCCCAGACGGCATCCCCAGCCATGCCCTCAGAGCATGCGCAGACCAGCTGGCCGGTGTGTTTACGGACATATTCAATCAATCCCTATACCAGTCTGCTGTTCCCACATGCTTCAAGAGGGCCACCATTGTTCCTGTTCCCAAGAAAGCTAAGGTAACTGAGCTAAACGACTACCGCCCCGTAGCACTCACATCCGTCATCATGAAGTGCTTTGAGAGACTAGTCAAGGACCATATCACCTCCACCCTACCTGACACCCTAGACCCACTCCAATTTGCTTACCGCCCAAATAGGTCCACAGACGATGCAATCTCAACCACACTGCACACTGCCCTAACCCATCTGGACAAGAGGAATACCTATGTGAGAATGCTGTTCATCGACTACAGCTCGGCATTCAACACCATAGTACCCTCCAAGCTCGTCATCAAGCTCGAGACCCTGGGTCTCGACCCTGCTCTGTGCAACTGGGTACTGGACTTCCTGACGGGCCGCCCCCAGGTGCTGAGGGTAGGCAACAACATCTCCTCCCCGCTGATCCTCAACACTGGGGCCCCACAAGGGTGCGTTCTGAGCCCTCTCTTGTACTCCCTGTTCACCCACGACTGCGTGGCCACGCACGCGTCCAACTCAATCATCAAGTTTGCGGACGACACAACAGTGGTAGGCTTGATTACCAACAACGACGAGACGGCCTACAGGGAGGAGGTGAGGGCCCTCGGAGTGTGGTGTCAGGAAAATAACCTCACACTCAACGTCAACAAAACTAAGGAGATGATTGTGGACTTCAGGAAACAGCATAGGGAACACCCCCCTATCCACATCGATGGAACAGTAGTGGAGAGGGTAGCAAGTTTCAAGTTCCTCGGCATACACATCACAGACAAACTGAATTGGTCCACTCACACAGACAGCATCGTGAAGAAGGCGCAGCAGCGCCTCTTCAACCTCAGGAGGCTGAAGAAATTCGGCTTGTCACCAAAAGCACTCACAAACTTCTACAGATGCACAATCGAGAGCATCCTGGCGGGCTGTATCACCGCCTGGTACGGCAACTGCTCCGCCCTCAACCGTAAGGCTCTCCAGAGAGTAGTGAGGTCTGCACAACGCATCACCGGGGGCAAACTACCTGCCCTCCAGGACACCTATACCACCCGATGTTACAGGAAGGCCATAAAGATCATCAAGGACATCAACCACCCGAGCCACTGCCTGTTCACCCCGCTATCATCCAGAAGGCGAGGTCAGTACAGGTGCATCAAAGCTGGGACCGAGAGACTGAAAAACAGCTTCTATCTCAAGGCCATCAGACTGTTAAACAGCCACCACTAACATTGAGTGGCTGCTGCCAACACACTGACACTGACACTGACTCAACTCCAGCCACTTTAATAATGTGAATTGATGGGAAATGATGTAAATATATCACTAGCCACTTTAAACAATGCTACCTTATATAATGTTTACATACCCTACATCATCTCATATGCATACGTATATACTGTACTCTATATCATCGACTGCATCCTTATGTAATACATGTATCACTAGCCACTTTAACTATGCCACTTTGTTTACATACTCATCTCATATGTATATACTGTACTCGATATCAGCTACTGTATCTTGCTTATGCTGCTCTGTACCATCACTCATTCATATATCCTTATGTACATATTCTTTATCCCCTTACACTGTGTATAAGACAGTAGTTTTGGAATTGTTAGTTAGATTACTTGTTGGTTATTACTGCATTGTCGGAACTAGAAGCACAAGCATTTCGCTACACTCGCATTAACATCTGCTAACCATGTGTATGTGACCATTAACATCTGCTAACCTTGTGTATGTGACAAATAACATTTTATTTGATTTATTTATTTATTTATTTGATTTAGAGATCACCTCACTACCCCCTAGAGATCACCTCACTACCCCCTAGAGATCACCACACCACCCCCTAGAGATCACCACACCACCCCCTAGAGATCACCTCACTACCCCCTAGAGATCACCACACTACCCCCTAGAGATCACCTCACTACCCCCTAGAGATCACCACACCACCCCCTAGAGATCACCACACCACCCCCTAGAGATCACCACACCACCCCCTAGAGATCACCTCACTACCCCCTAGAGATCACCACACCACCCCCTAGAGATCACAACACCACCCCCTAGAGATCACCTCACTACCCCCTAGAGATCACCACACCACCCCCTAGAGATCACCACACCACCCCCTAGAGATCACCACACTACCCCCTAGAGATCACCACACCACCCCCTAGAGATCACCTCACCACCCCCTAGAGATCACCACACCACACTTCCCTCTAGAGATCACTACACCACACTACCCTCTAGATATCACCACACTACCCCCTAGAGATCACCACACTACCCTCTAGAGATCACCACACTACCCTCTAGAGATCACCACACTACCCTCTAGATATCACCACACTACCCCCTAGAGATCACCACACTACCCTCTAGAGATCACCACACCACCCTATAGAGATCACCACACCACACTACCCTCTAGAGATCACCACACCACACTACCCTCTAGAGATCACCACACCACACTACGCTCCAGAGATCACCACACTACCCTCTAGAGATCACCACACTACCCTCTAGAGATCACCACATAGGGACGGTCAGCAGAAGCCCCAGCTGTTCCAGCCTCAGGGCCACTGTTAATTTTATAATTTTTCAGTTTGAGTGTGAACAGGAAGCTTTGGTAAAAATACCAGCCAGCATGTAAAAGACAGTTTTTCAACACAACACCATAATATAATCTCTGCAGCACCACATTCACAGAGTTATTATGTATTTCATGACAACAGCAAATAACAGGATGTCCTATAACAGCATGTTACTATACCACCTACAAAACAGAACAGAGCAGAACAGTGAATAGCAGGATGTCCTCGAACTAGGGCTGGGTGATATGCCCTAAAACAAATTAATTAATTTCATATATCAATGTTACCACTCCACCTACAGAACAGACCAGAACTGAGCAGAACAGAACAGGCCAGAACTGAGCAGAACAGAGCAGAATAGAACAGAATAGAGCAGAACAGAATAGAACAGAGCAGAATAGAACAGAACAGAATGGAGCAGAACAGAGCAGAATAGAACAGAGCAGAATAGAATAGAATAGAACAGAGCAGAATAGAATAGAACAGAATAGAACAGAGCAGAATAGAATAGAACAGAGCAGAATAGAATAGAACAGAATAGAACAGAGCAGAATAGATCATAATAGAGCAGAACAGAATAGAACAGAGCAGAATAGATCATAATAGAGCAGAACAGAATAGAACAGAGCAGAATAGAACAGAATAGAGCAGAACAGAATAGAACAGAATAGAACAGAGCAGAATAGAACAGAGCAGAATAGAACAGAGCAGAATAGAATAGAACAGAGCAGAATAGAATAGAACAGAATAGAACAGAGCAGAATAGATCATAATAGAGCAGAACAGAACAGAGCAGAATAGAAAAGTATAGCGCAGAGCAGGATAGATCAGAATAGAGCAGAACAGAACAGAGCAGAATAGAAAAGTATAGCGCAGAGCAGGATAGATCAGAATAGAACAGAGCGGAACATAACAGAAAATAGCAGAATAGAACAGAGCAGAACATAAGAGAGCAGAATAGAACAGAACAGAATAGAGCAGAACAGAGCAGAATAGAACAGAGCAGAACAGAAGAACAGAATAGAACAGAATAGAACAGAGCAGAACAGAAGAGCAGAATAGAACAGAGTAGAGCAGAATAGAACAGAGCAGAATAGAACAGAGCAGAACAGAACAGACTAAAACAGTACAGAGCAGAACAGAATAGAGCAGAACAGAACAGAATAAAACAGAGCAGAATAGAACAGAACAGAATAAAACAGAGCAGAATAGAACAGAATAGAAGAGCAGAATAGCACAGAACAGAATAGAGCAGAACAGAATAGAACAGAGCAGAATAGAACAGAGCAGAATAGAACAGAGCAGAATAGAACAGAGCAGAACATAATAGAACAGAGCAGAATAGAATAGAGTAGAATAGATCAGAATAGAGCAGAACAGAACATAGCAGAATAGACCAGAATAGAACAGAAAAGAACAGAGCAGAACAGAATAGAGAATAGAACAGAACATAGCAGAATAGAACAGAATGGAGCAGAACAGAGCAGAACAGAACAGAGCAGAACAGAAGAGCAGAACAGAAGAGCAGAATAGAACAGAACAGAAGAATAGAACAGAATAGAACAGAATAAGAGAACAGAATAGAACAGAATAGAGGAGAACAGAATAGAGCAGAACAGAGCAGAATAGAGTAGAACCGAATAGAGGAGAACAGAATAGAGTAGAACCGAATAGAGGAGAACAGAATAGAGTAGAACAGAATAGAGGAGAACAGAATAGAGCAGAACAGAGCAGAATAGAGTAGAACCGAATAGAGGAGAACAGAATAGAGTAGAACAGAGCAGAATAGAACAGAACAGAAGAATAGAACAGAATAGAGCAGAACAGAGCAGAACAGAAGAATAGAACAGAATAGAACGATGAACAGTTAAAACCAGTGGGTGGCCGTCCTATTGCCTCTGACCTGAATTCCCTGACCAGAATATCTTTATTTTCTGTCCTGATGATTCTACATGTTGAGACACCACAGCTATCATCTGCATTCAGCCCTACTGCTATGTTTCCTCTAAGATGATATGAATCATGTACTTCCACTCACAGACTATATGAATCATGTACTTCCACTCACAGACGATATGAATCATGTAGACTAGCTCTTCCTGCTGTTGATTGAAGCAGATAGAACTTGGCTGACCCAGGAAATGACACACTATTCCCTACATAGTGCCCTACATAGAACCTCCCTATAATTTAACCAAACCATTATTTTGACAACAAAGCCATAGGCTCTGACATAGTGCATTGATCAAAAGTAGTGCAGTACAATAGGGAATAGGGTTCTATTTCAGATGCCACAGTAAGAGACTCTTCACACTGATGTTTAGTGTTCTATTTCAGATTCCCCAGTAAGAGACTCTTCACACTGAGGTTTAGGGTTCTATTTCAGATGCCCCAGTAAGAGACTCTTCACACTGAGGTTTAGGGTTCTATTTCAGATGCCCAGTAAGATACTCTTCACACTGAGGTTTAGGGTTCTATTTCAGATGCCTCAGTAAGAGACTCTTCACACTGAGGTTTAGGGTTCTATTTCAGATGCCCCAGTAAGAGACTCGTGAGCCATCGTGCATACATTTAGTTTGTACCCCCACACCAAACGCGATCACGACAGGTTAAAATAGCAAAACAAACTCTGAACCAATGACATTAATTTGGGGACAGGTTGAAAAGCATTAAACATGTATGGCAATTTAGCTATTGCTAGATAATTTGTCCTGGGATATAAACCTTGAGTTGTTATTTTACCTCAAATGCACAAGGACCTCTACCCTGCCAATTAATCCACACATAAAACTGTCAACCGAATCGTTTCTAGTCATCTCTCTTCCTTCCAGGCCTTTTCTTCTCTGGACTTTATATTGCGGTTGGCAACTTTCATAAATTAGGTGCATTACCGCCACTGACCTCGTTCGTCTTTCAGTCACCCATGTGGGTATAAACCAATGAGGAGATGGCACCTGGGTACCTACTTCTATAAACCAATGAGGAGATGGCAGGGGGGGTACCTGCTTCTATAAACCAATGAGGAGATGGCACCTGGGTACCTGCATCTATAAACCAATGAGGAGATGGCACCTGGGTACCTGCTTCTATAAACCAATGAGGAGATGGCAGGGGGGTACCTGCTTCTATAAACCAATGAGGAGATGGCACCTGGGTACCTGCTTCTATAAACCAATGAGGAGATGTCACCTGGGTACCTGCTTCTATAAACCAATGAGGAGATGGCACCTGGGTACCTGCTTCTATAAACCAATGAGGAGATGGGAGAGGCAGGACTTGCAGCGTGATCTACATCACAAATGGAACTGACACGAGCGGTTTAGTCAGCCGGTTAGGTTAAATACATGTTTAAATAAAGGTTATGTGCTTTGTTTTGTGACTAGTGTGTTTTGTATGATATAGTATATTTATCATGTAAATCCTGCCCAGAAACCACATTTCCCTTTGGGGAAATTTGATTGATTGGTTGATTGATTGACATGAAAATAACTGCGATAACTCACATTGCACGTTGAGCACGACACTGTCTGTAATCCTCTCGTTGTTGTAGGTTATGATGCAGGTGAGTTTCTGTTTGTGTGTCTCTCTGCTCGGCACGACCACATAGTTGCTCCTAACGGTCACCGTGCCGTTGGCATTCTGCGTCTCTTGGAACGTGGCTTCGCCCTTCAGCCTCGTGTCCCACTTGATCACACTCTGAGGCTTTCCATTAGCCGAGAGGCAGGTCGCCACGGTCATCTTCCGCTTCTGGGGGCGGGCCACGATGGTGGGCGTGGTCAAGGTCATTCGGGTCTGAGGTCGAGCTGGAAGGAAAGAGCGATAATAAACGTGAACAAAACAAACAAAGTGATTAACGCTCATGCCACTAACTTGAATTACCAATGGGAGACATTTTAACACCAAGAAGAAACTATTGAAAAGCAACAATCATAGCAAAATACAAATGTATTTCCTATCAAAACATCATAAAGGGACTAGTCTTAAAACAAGGCTGGAAACAAGGCTCTTTCTTTGATTTAAATCAAATAAGCAAAGTGATTAAAGGGTGGCAAGGGCTTTTATTAAAAGTGAAGGAAAAATAAAATGAAAAAGTTCTACTGGTCTAATTAGTTTGTTTTGAATGCACCACGTCTCAATGCCGATGCCCTTCATTTTTTTTTAAATAAAGCTTTCTGTGAAGTAAATTACTTTTTGGATTGTGTGGATTTTTCTTTCAATATAATTCCCATCTAGGTTTATAATTATTTCAACTTCACTTCAACGTAGAGCCTCAGATTAACTGATAACTATTTGAAATGTATGAATCTAGGGTGGGAGAAAGATGAAAACAGGTTTTGTGATGATTTAAATCAACGAAGGAACGTCCCTCCCTGACGTGCTCAAAGCCAAACCCAGTTGTCAGAAAGCCTCAACAGATGGAGAAGCTTTCCAAATGAACAACATCTTCCAAATGAAATCCTTTGAGGCCTGGCAATTAGCAATTTACTACAGTGACATCAAAAGGCTCAGGTAAGCACGGGAGAACGCTCACATGGGAAACTGTAGCTGTGGAGCAGATAAAGAGCAGCAGATAGCTATGATATGAAGAACCGCAGATAGCTATGATATGAAGAGCTGGAGGTAGCTATGATATGAAGAGCTGGAGGTAGCTATGATATGAAGAGCTGCAGATAGCTATGATATGAAGAACCGCAGATAGCTATGATATGAAGAACCGCAGATAGCTATGATATGAAGAGCTGCAGGTAGCTATGATATGAAGGGCCGCAGGTAGCTATGATATGAAGAGCCGCAGATAGCTATGATATGAAGAAGCGCAGATAGCTATGATATGAAGAGCTGCAGGTAGCTAAGATATGAAGAGCTGCAGATAGCTATGATATGATGAGCTGCAGGTAGCTATGATATGAAGTGCTGCAGGTAGCTAGGATATGAAGAGCTGCAGATAGCTATGATATGAAGAGCTGCAGATAGCTATGATATGAAGAGCTGCAGATAGCTAGGATATGAAGAGCTGCAGATAGATATGATATGAAGAGCTGCAGATAGATATGATATGAAGAGCTGCAGATAGCTATGATATGAAGAACCGCAGATAGCTAGTATATGAAGAACCGCAGATAGCTAGGATATGAAGAGCTGCAGATAGACAGGATATGAAGAGCTGCAGATAGACAGGATATGAAGAACTGCAGATAGCTAGGATATGAAGAACCGCAGATAGCTATGATATGAAGAACCGCAGATAGCTAGGATATGAAGAGCTGCAGATAGACAGGATATGAAGAGCTGCAGATAGCTATGATATGAAGAACTGCAGATAGCTAGGATATGAAGAACCGCAGATAGCTATGATATGAAGAACCGCAGATAGCTAGGATATGAAGAGCTGCAGATAGCTATGATATGAAGAGCTGCAGATAGCTATGATATGAAGAACCGCAGATAGCTATGATATGAAGAACCGCAGATAGCTAGGATATGAAGAGCTGCAGATAGATAGGATATGAAGAGCTGCAGATAGACATGATATGAAGAGCTGCAGATAGCTTGGATATGAAGAGCTGCAGATAGCTGTGATATGAAGAGCTGCAGATAGACAGGATATGAAGAGCTGCAGATAGACAGGATATGAAGAGCTGCAGATAGATTTGACATGAAGAGCTGCAGATAGCTATGATATGAAGAGCTGCAGGTAGCTATGATATGAAGAGCTGCAGATAGATATGATATGAAGAGCTGCAGATAGCTATGATATGAAGAGCTGCAGATAGATAGGATATGAATAGCTACAGATAGCTATGATATGAAGAACTGCAGATAGCTATGATATGAAGAGCTGCAGATAGATTTGACATGAAGAGCTGCAGATAGCTATGATATGAAGAGCTGCAGATAGCTATGATATGAAGAGCTGCAGATAGTTATGATATGAAGAACCGCAGATAGCTATGATATGATATGAAGAGCTATGATATGAAGAGCTGCAGATAGCTATGATATGAAGACCTGCAGATAGTTATGATATGAAGAGCTGCAGATAGCTATGACATGAAGAGCTGCAGATAGATTTGACATTAAGAGCTGCAGATAGCTATGATATGAAGAGCTGCATGTAGATATGATATGAAGAGCTGCAGATAGATATGATGAGCTGCAGATAGATATGATATGAAGAGCTGCAGATAGCTATGATATGAAGAGCTGCAGATAGATATGATATGAAGAGCTGCAGATAGCTAGGGTATGAAGAACTGCAGATAGCTAGGATATGAAGAGCTGCAGATAGATTTGACATGAAGAGCTTCAGATAGCTATGATATGAAGAGCTGCAGATAGCTATGATATGAAGAACTGCAGATAGCTAGGATATGAAGAGCTGCAGATAGATTTGACATGAAGAGCTGCAGATAGCTAGGATATGAAGAGCTGCAGATAGATTTGACATGAAGAGCTGCAGATAGCTATGATATGAAGAGCTGCAGATAGATTTGACATGAAGAACTGCATATAGCTATGATATGAAGAGCTGCAGATAGCTAGGATATGAAGAGCTGCAGATAGCTAGGATATGAAGAGCTGCAGATAGATTTGTCATGAAGAGCTACAGATAGATAGGATATGAAGAGCTGCAGATAGACAGGATATGAAGAGCTGCAGATGGCTTTCATATGCTTTGCGAGGCATTGGAAAACCTCCCTTGTCTATGTGGTTGAATCTATGTTTGAAATTCACTGCTCGACTGAGGGACCTTATGTGTGGGATACAGAGATGAGGTATCATTTTTTATGTTAAACACAATTATGGCACACAAAGTGAGTCCATGCAACTTATTATGTGACTTGTTAAGCACATCTTTACTCCTGAACTTATGTTGGCTTGCTATAACAAAGGGGTTTAATACTAATTGACATTTCAGATTTTCATTTTGAATAAATTTTTGTACAAATTTCTAAAAACATCATTCCAGTTTGACATTATGGGGTTTTATGTGTAGGCCACTGACAAAGAAATCTACATTTAATCCATGTTAAACTCAGGCTGTAACACATACAAATGTTGAAAAAGTCAAGGGGTGAGGATAGTTTCTGAAGGCACTGTACTTATTTATTTCTCTGTACTCTGCAGCATCTCTGGTTACATGAAAGCAATATGGCTGTGTGCTTTATGGCGGTGTGTTCCTTCTGGGGAAATCTCTATGAATAGAATATATCACATCTCCAACACTTTCACAGAAACACAGCCTGGCTAAGTGGCCTGACTGGTTTTCTAAGGTTAGAATGCTATAGTGTCTGACCTCACAATCAAGTAAGCAAGTTAAGTGCAGGTCTAGGGAAGGTCAAGGGCAGGTCCAGGGCAGGTCAAGGGCAGGTCAAGGGCAGGTCAAGTGCAGGTCAAGTGCAGGTGTTGGGAAGGTCAAGGGAAGGTCAAGGGCAGGTCAAGTGCAGGTCAAGGGCAGGTCAAGTGCAGGCATAGGGCAGGTCAAGGGCAGGTGTAGAACAGGGCACGGGCAGGTGTAGGGCAGAACAAGTGAAGTTCAAGGGCATATAAAGAGTATGTTCATCTTCTCACACAGCTGTAACATTATATTTCATTTTATCAGGTCATTCTAATTGATGGGGGTGACTAGAATGTCTTGGTTATGAGGTCATTCTAATTGAGGGGTGACTAGAATGTCTTGGTTATCAGGTCATTCTAATTGAGGGGTGACTAGAATGTCTTGGTTATGAGGTCATTCTAATTGAGGGGTGACTAGAATGTCTTGGTTATCAGGTCATTCTAATTGAGGGTGGCTGACTAGAATGTCTTGGTTATGAGGTCATTCTAATTGAGGGGTGACTAGAATGTCTTGGTTATGAGGTCATTCTAATTGAGGGGGCTGACTAGAATGTCTTGGTTAGGAGGTCATTCTAATTGAGGGGGGGTGACTAGAATGTCTTGGTTATGAGGTCATTCTAATTGAGGGGTGACTAGAATGTCTTGGTTATGAGGTCATTCTAATTGAGGGGGGCTGACTAGAATGTATTGGTTATGATGTCATTCTAATTGAGGGGGGTGACTAGAATGGCTTGGTTATGAGGTCATTCTAATTGAGGGGGGCTGACTAGAATGTCTTGGTTATCAGGTCATTCTAATTGAGGGGGGGTGACTAGAATGTCTTGGTCATGAGGCCATTCTAATTGAGGGGTGACTAGAATGTCTTGGTTATCAGGTCATTCTAATTGAGGGGGGTGACTAGAATGTCTTGGTTATCAGGTCATTCTAATTGAGGGGGGCTGACTAGAATGTCTTGGTTATGAGGTCATTCTAATTGAGGGGTGACTAGAATGTCTTGGTTATGAGGTCATTCTAATTGAGGGGTGACTAGAATGTCTTGGTTATGAGGTCATTCTAATTGAGGGGGGTGACTAGAATGTCTTGGTTATCAGGTCATTCTAATTGAGGGTGGCTGACTAGAATGACTGGTTATCAGGTCATTCTAATTGAGGGGGGGTGACTAGAATGTCTTGGTCATGAGGTGATTCTAATTGAGGGGTGACTAGAATGTCTTGGTTATGAGGTCATTCTAATTGAGGGGGGCTGACTAGAATGTCTTGGTTATCAGGTCATTCTAATTGAGGGGGGGTGACTAGAATGTCTTGGTTATGAGGTCATTCTAATTGAGGGGTGACTAGAATGTCTTGGTTATGAGGTCATTCTAATTGAGGGGGGCTGACTAGAATGACTTGGTAATCAGGTCATTCTAATTGAGGGGGGGTGACTAGAATGTCTTGGTTATCAGGTCATTCTAATTGAGGGGGGTGACTAGAATGTCTTGGTCATGAGGTCATTCTAATTGAGGGTTGACTAGAATGTATTGGTTATGAGGTCATTCTAATTGAGGGGGCTGACTAGAATGTCTTGGTTATGAGGTCATTCTAATTGAGGGGGGCTGACTAGAATGACTTGGTTATCAGGTCATTCTAATTGAGGGGGGGTGACTAGAATGTCTTGGTTATCAGGTCATTCTAATTGAGGGGGGGTGACTAGAATGTCTTGGTTATGAGGTCATTCTAATTGAGGGGGGCTGACTAGAATGTATCGGTTATCAGGTCATTCTAATTCAGGGGGGGTGACTAGAATGTCTTGGTCATGAGGTCATTCTAATTGAGGGGTGACTAGAATGTCTTGGTTATGCGGTCATTGTAATTGAGGGGGATGACTAGAATGTCTTGGTTATGAGGTCATTCTAATAACGGGGGTGACTAGAATGTCTTGGTTATCAGGTCATTCTAATTGAGGGGGGGTGACTAGAATGTCTTGGTCATGAGGTCATTCTAATTGAGGGGGATGACTAGAATGTCTTGGTTATGAGGTCATTCTAATAACGGGGTGGGGGTGACTAGAATGTATTGGTTATGAGGTCATTCTAATTGAGGGGGGCTGACTAGAATGTATTGGTCATGAGGTCATTCTAATTGAGGGGTGACTAGAATGTCTTGGTTATGAGGTCATTCTAATTGAGGGGGGCTGACTAGAATGTCTTGGTTATCAGGTCATTCTAATTGAGGGGGGCTGACTAGAATGTCTTGGTTATCAGGTCATTCTAATTGAGGGGGGGTGACTAGAATGTCTTGGTCATGAGGTCATTCTAATTGAGGGGTGACTAGAATGTCTTGGTTATGAGGTCATTCTAATTGAGGGGGATGACTAGAATGTCTTGGTTATGAGGTGATTCTAATTGAGGGGGGGTGACTAGAATGTCTTGGTTATCAGGTCATTCTAATTGAGGGGGGGTGACTAGAATGTCTTGGTTATGAGGTCATTCTAATTGAGGGGTGACTAGAATGTATTGGTTATGAGGTCATTCTAATTGAGGGGTGACTAGAATGTCTTGGTTATGAGGTCATTCTAATTGAGGGGTGACTAGAATGTCTTGCTTATGAGGTCATTCTAATTGAGGGGGATGACTAGAATGTCTTGGTTATGAGGTAATTCTAATAACGGGGGGGGGGGTGACTAGAATGTCTTGGTTATCAGGTCATTCTAATTGAGGGTGGCTGACTAGAATGTATTGGTTATCAGGTCATTCTAATTGAGGGCGGCTGACTAGAATGTATTGGTTATGAGGTCATTCTAATTGAGGGGTGACTAGAATGTCTTGGTTATGAGGTCATTCTAATTGAGGGGGGTGACTAGAATGTCTTGGTTATCAGGTCATTCTAATTGAGGGGGGGTGACTAGAATGTCTTGGTCATGAGGTCATTCTAATTGAGGGGTGACTAGAATGTCTTGCTTATGAGGTCATTCTAATTGAGGGGGATGACTAAGAATGTCTTGGTTATGAGGTAATTCTAATAACGGGGGGGGGGGGTGACTAGAATGTCTTGGTTATGAGGTCATTCTAATTGAGGGGTGACTAGAATGTCTTGGTTATGAGGTCATTCTAATTGAGGGGGGCTGACTAGAATGACTTGGTTATCAGGTCATTCTAATTGAGGGGGGGTGACTAGAATGTCTTGGTTATCAGGTCATTCTAATTGAGGGGGGTGACTAGAATGTCTTGGTCATGAGGTCATTCTAATTGAGGGTTGACTAGAATGTCTTGGTTATGAGGTCATTCTAATTGAGGGGGGCTGACTAGAATGACTTGGTTATCAGGTCATTCTAATTGAGGGGGGGTGACTAGAATGTCTTGGTTATCAGGTCATTCTAATTGAGGGGGGTGACTAGAATGTCTTGGTCATGAGGTCATTCTAATTGAGGGTTGACTAGAATGTCTTGGTTATGCGGTCATTCTAATTGAGGGGGCTGACTAGAATGTCTTGGTTATGAGGTCATTATAATTGAGGGGGGGTGACTAGAATGTCTTGGTTATCAGGTCATTCTAATTGAGGGGTGACTAGAATGTCTTGGTTATGAGGTCATTCTAATTGAGGGGTGATAAGAATGTCTTGGTTATGAGGTCATTCTAATTGAGGGGGGCTGACTAGAATGACTTGGTTATCAGGTCATTCTAATTGAGGGGGGGTGACTAGAATGTCTTGGTTATCAGGTCATTCTAATTGAGGGGGGGTGACTAGAATGTCTTGGTCATGAGGTCATTCTAATTGAGTGGTGACTAGAATGTCTTGGTTATGAGGTCATTCTAATTGAGGGGTGACTAGAATGTCTTGGTTATGAGGTCATTCAAATTGAGGGGTGACTAGAATGTCTTGGTTATGAGGTCATTCTAATTGAGGGGGCTGACTAGAATGTCTTGGTTATGAGGTCATTCTAATTGAGGGGTGACTAGAATGTCTTGGTTATGAGGTCATTCTAATTGAGGGGGGCTGACTAGAATGTCTTGGTTATGAGGTCATTCTAATTGAGGGGGGCTGACTAGAATGATTTGGTTATCAGGTCATTCTAATTGATGGGGGCTGACTAGAATGTCTTGGTTATGAGGTCATTCTAATTGAGGGGGGCTGACGAGAATGTCTTGGTTATCAGGTCATTCTAATTGAGGGGGGGTGACTAGAATGTCTTGGTCATGAGGTCATTCTAATTGAGGGGTGACTAGAATGTCTTGGTTATGAGGTCATTCTAATAACGGGGGGGGGGGGGGGTGACTAGAATGTATTGGTTATGAGGTCATTCTAATTGAGGGGTGACTAGAATGTCTTGGTTATGAGGTCATTCTAATTGAGGGGTGACTAGAATGTCTTGCTTATGAGGTCATTCTAATTGAGGGGGATGACTAGAATGTCTTGGTTATGAGGTAATTCTAATAACGGGGGGGGGTGACTAGAATGTCTTGGTTATCAGGTCATTCTAATTGAGGGTGGCTCACTAGAATGTATTGGTTATCAGGTCATTCTAATTGAGGGCGGCTGACTAGAATGTATTGGTTATGAGGTCATTCTAATTGAGGGGTGACTAGAATGTCTTGGTTATGAGGTCATTCTAATTGAGGGGGGTGACTAGAATGTCTTGGTTATCAGGTCATTCTAATTGAGGGGGGGTGACTAGAATGTCTTGGTCATGAGGTCATTCTAATTGAGGGGTGACTAGAATGTCTTGCTTATGAGGTCATTCTGATTGAGGGGGATGACTAGAATGTCTTGGTTATGAGGTAATTCTAATAACGGGGGGGGGGGTGACTAGAATGTCTTGGTTATGAGGTCATTCTAATTGAGGGGTGACTAGAATGTCTTGGTTATGAGGTCATTCTAATTGAGGGGGGCTGACTAGAATGACTTGGTTATCAGGTCATTCTAATTGAGGGGGGGTGACTAGAATGTCTTGGTTATCAGGTCATTCTAATTGAGGGGGGTGACTAGAATGTCTTGGTCATGAGGTCATTCTAATTGAGGGTTGACTAGAATGTCTTGGTTATGCGGTCATTCTAATTGAGGGAGCTGACTAGAATGTCTTGGTTATGAGGTCATTATAATTGAGGGGGGGTGACTAGAATGTCTTGGTTATCAGGTCATTCTAATTGAGGGGTGACTAGAATGTCTTGGTTATGAGGTCATTCTAATTGAGGGGTGATAAGAATGTCTTGGTTATGAGGTCATTCTAATTGAGGGGGGCTGACTAGAATGACTTGGTTATCAGGTCATTCTAATTGAGGGGGGGTGACTAGAATGTCTTGGTTATCAGGTCATTCTAATTGAGGGGGGGGGTGACTAGAATGTCTTGGTCATGAGGTCATTCTAATTGAGGGGTGACTAGAATGTCTTGGTTATGAGGTCATTCTAATTGAGGGGTGACTAGAATGTCTTGGTTATGAGGTCATTCTAATTGAGGGGGCTGACTAGAATGTCTTGGTTATGAGGTCATTCTAATTGAGGGGTGACTAGAATGTCTTGGTTATGAGGTCATTCTAATTGAGGGGGGCTGACTAGAATGACTTGGTTATCAGGTCATTCTAATTGATGGGGGCTGACTAGAATGTCTTGGTTATGAAGTCATTCTAATTGAGGGGGGCTGACGAGAATGTCTTGGTTATCAGGTCATTCTAATTGAGGGGGGGTGACTAGAATGTCTTGGTCATGAGGTCATTCTAATTGAGGGGTGACTAGAATGTCTTGGTTATGAGGTCATTCTAATTGAGGGGGATGACTAGAATGTCTTGGTTATGAGGTCATTCTAATAACGGGGGGGGGTGACTAGAATGTACTGGTTACGAGGTCATTCTAATTGAGGGGTGACTAGAATGTCTTGGTTATGAGGTCATTCTAATTGAGGGGTGACTAGAATGTCTTGCTTATGAGGTCATTCTAATTGAGGGGGATGACTAGAATGTCTTGGTTATGAGGTAATTCTAATAACGGGGGGGGCTGACTAGAATGTCTTGGTTATCAGGTCATTCTAATTGAGGGTGGCTGACTAGAATGTATTGGTTATCAGGTCATTATAATTGAGGGGGGGTGACTAGAATGTCTTGGTTATGAGGTCATTCTAATTGAGGGGTGACTAGAATGTCTTGGTTATGAGGTCATTCTAATTGAGGGGGGCTGACTAGAATGACTTGGTTATCAGGTCATTCTAATTGAGGGGGGGGGTGACTAGAATGTCTTGGTTATCAGGTCATTCTAATTGAGGGGGGGTGACTAGAATGTCTTGGTCATGAGGTTATTCTAATTGAGGGGTGACTAGAATGTCTTGGTTATGAGGTCATTCTAATTGAGGGGGATGACTAGAATGTCTTGGTTATGAGTTCATTCTAATAACGGGGGGGGGGGGTGACTAGAATGTCTTGGTTATGAGGTCATTCTAATTGAGGGGTGACTAGAATGTCTTGGTTATGAGGTCATTCTAATTGAGGGGGGCTGACTAGAATGACTTGGTTATCAGTTCATTCTAATTGAGGGGGGGTGACTAGAATGTCTTGGTTATCAGGTCATTCTAATTGAGGGGGGGGGTGACTAGAATGTCTTGGTCATGAGGTCATTCTAATTGAGGGGTGACTAGAATGTCTTGGTTATGAGGTCATTCTAATTGAGGGGTGACTAGAATGTCTTGGTTATGAGGTCATTCTAATTGAGGGGGCTGACTAGAATGTCTTGGTTATGAGGTCATTCTAATTGAGGGGGGTGACTAGAATGTCTTGGTTATCAGGTCATTCTAATTGAAGGGGGGGGTGACTAGAATGTCTTGGTTATGAGGTCATTCTAATTGAGGGGGCTGACTAGAATGTCTTGGTTATGAGGTCATTCTAATTGAGGGGTGACTAGAATGTCTTGGTTATGAGGTCATTCTAATTGAGGGGGGCTGACTAGAATGACTTGGTTATCAGGTCATTCTAATTGATGGGGGCTGACTAGAATGTCTTGGTTATGAAGTCATTCTAATTGAGGGGGGCTGACGAGAATGTCTTGGTTATCAGGTCATTCTAATTGAGGGGGGGTGACTAGAATGTCTTGGTCATGAGGTCATTCTAATTGAGGGGTGACTAGAATGTCTTGGTTATGAGGTCATTCTAATTGAGGGGGATGACTAGAATGTCTTGGTTATGAGGTCATTCTAATAACGGGGGGGGGTGACTAGAATGTACTGGTTACGAGGTCATTCTAATTGAGGGGTGACTAGAATGTCTTGGTTATGAGGTCATTCTAATTGAGGGGTGACTAGAATGTCTTGCTTATGAGGTCATTCTAATTGAGGGGGATGACTAGAATGTCTTGGTTATGAGGTAATTCTAATAACGGGGGGGGGTGACTAGAATGTCTTGGTTATCAGGTCATTCTAATTGAGGGTGGCTGACTAGAATGTATTGGTTATCAGGTCATTCTAATTGAGGGCGGCTGACTAGAATGTCTTGGTTATGCGGTCATTCTAATTGAGGGGGCTGACTAGAATGTCTTGGTTATGAGGTCATTCTAATTGAGGGGGGCTGACTAGAAAGTCTTGGTTATCAGGTCATTATAATTGAGGGGGGGTGACTAGAATGTCTTGGTTATCAGGTCATTCTAATTGAGGGGTGACTAGAATGTCTTGGTTATGAGGTCATTCTAATTGAGGGGTGACTAGAATGTCTTGGTTATGAGGTCATTCTAATTGAGGGGTCTGACTAGAATGACTTGGTTATCAGGTCATTCTAATTGAGGGGGGGGGTGACTAGAATGTCTTGGTTATCAGGTCATTCTAATTGAGGGGGGGTGACTAGAATGTCTTGGTCATGAGGTTATTCTAATTGAGGGGTGACTAGAATGTCTTGGTTATGAGGTCATTCTAATTGAGGGGGATGACTAGAATGTCTTGGTTATGAGTTCATTCTAATAACGGGGGGGGGGGGTGACTAGAATGTCTTGGTTATGAGGTCATTCTAATTGAGGGGTGACTAGAATGTCTTGGTTATGAGGTCATTCTAATTGAGGGGGGCTGACTAGAATGACTTGGTTATCAGTTCATTCTAATTGAGGGGGGGTGACTAGAATGTCTTGGTTATCAGGTCATTCTAATTGAGGGGGGGGTGACTAGAATGTCTTGGTCATGAGGTCATTCTAATTGAGGGGTGACTAGAATGTCTTGGTTATGAGGTCATTCTAATTGAGGGGTGACTAGAATGTCTTGGTTATGAGGTCATTCTAATTGAGGGGGCTGACTAGAATGTCTTGGTTATGAGGTCATTCTAATTGAGGGGGGTGACTAGAATGTCTTGGTTATCAGGTCATTCTAATTGAAGGGGGGGGGTGACTAGAATGTCTTGGTTATGAGGTCATTCTAATTGAGGGGGCTGACTAGAATGTCTTGGTTATCAGGTCATTCTAATTGAGGGGGGGTGACTAGAATGTCTTGGTCATGAGGTCATTCTAATTGAGGGGTGACTAGAATGTCTTGCTTATGAGGTCATTCTAATTGAGGGGGATGACTAGAATGTCTTGGTTATGAGGTAATTCTAATAACGGGGGGGGGGGGGGGGGGTGACTAGAATGTCTTGGTTATGAGGTCATTCTAATTGAGGGGTGACTAGAATGTCTTGGTTATGAGGTCATTCTAATTGAGGGGGGCTGACTAGAATGACTTGGTTATCAGGTCATTCTAATTGAGGGGGGGTGACTAGAATGTCTTGGTTATGAGGTCATTCTAATTGAGGGGTGACTAGAATGTCTTGGTTATGAGGTCATTCTAATTGAGGGGGGCTGACTAGAATGACTTGGTTATCAGGTCATTCTAATTGAGGGGGGGTGACTAGAATGTCTTGGTTATCAGGTCATTCTAATTGAGGGGGGTGACTAGAATGTCTTGGTCATGAGGTCATTCTAATTGAGGGTTGACTAGAATGTCTTGGTTATGCGGTCATTCTAATTGAGGGGGCTGACTAGAATGTCTTGGTTATGAGGTCATTCTAATTGAGGGGGGCTGACTAGAATGACTTGGTTATCAGGTCATTCTAATTGAGGGGGGGGTGACTAGAATGTCTTGGTTATGAGGTCATTCTAATTGAGGGGTGACTAGAATGTCTTGGTTATGAGGTCATTCTAATTGAGGGGGGCTGACTAGAATGACTTGGTTATCAGGTCATTCTAATTGAGGGGGGGTGACTAGAATGTCTTGGTTATCAGGTCATTCTAATTGAGGGGGGTGACTAGAATGTCTTGGTCATGAGGTCATTCTAATTGAGGGTTGACTAGAATGTCTTGGTTATGCGGTCATTCTAATTGAGGGGGCTGACTAGAATGTCTTGGTTATGAGGTCATTATAATTGAGGGGGGGTGACTAGAATGTCTTGGTTATCAGGTCATTCTAATTGAGGGGTGACTAGAATGTCTTGGTTATGAGGTCATTCTAATTGAGGGGTGATAAGAATGTCTTGGTTATGAGGTCATTCTAATTGAGGGGGGCTGACTAGAATGACTTGGTTATCAGGTCATTCTAATTGAGGGGGGGGTGACTAGAATGTCTTGGTTATCAGGTCATTCTAATTGAGGGGGGGTGACTAGAATGTCTTGGTCATGAGGTCATTCTAATTGAGGGGTGACTAGAATGTCTTGGTTATGAGGTCATTCTAATTGAGGGGTGACTAGAATGTCTTGGTTATGAGGTCATTCTAATTGAGGGGGCTGACTAGAATGTCTTGGTTATGAGGTCATTCTAATTGAGGGGGGTGACTAGAATGTCTTGGTTATCAGGTCATTCTAATTGAAGGGGGGGGTGACTAGAATGTCTTGGTTATGAGGTCATTCTAATTGAGGGGGCTGACTAGAATGTCTTGGTTATGAGGTCATTCTAATTGAGGGGGGCTGACGAGAATGTCTTGCAGTGTCATATTGGGTTGTTACCAAACACGGTGAGGTTGACCATGTTCTCTCGGTTCCCAGCAGGGAAGGTGGTGTACTCGCAGATATATGCGGCCTCATCAGACAGCCTCAGGTTGGAGAACATGATGGTGGTATCCTCCAGAGACGGGGTGCGGTGGCGGACCGCAGCCTGCTTGAAGGTCACCCTCTCCTTGAAGGGCGGGAGCACGGACACCCCCAGCGACGGGTTGGCGATGGCCACGTTCTGTTTGGTGCCGTTCAGGAACTTCTGCCACGTCACCTGAGAGATCTTGACTGGAGGGTTGGAATTAACGAAGATACAACGCAGCTCCACCTGGGAGCCCACGAATCCTGACTTAATGGAGTCCATCTGGACACTCTGTCCATCTCCAGCTGAGAGGAGGACAGAGGGGAGGGGAGGAGATGAGAGGGCAGGAGGATGGGAGGAGAGGAGAGGAGGAGGGGAGGGGAGGGGAGGAGAGGGGAGGATGGGAGGAGAGGAGAGGAGGAGAGGGGGAGGAGAGGAGGGGGAGGAGAGGAGGATGGGAGGGGGAAGAGAGGAGGGGGGCGGGGAGGGAGAGGAGGAGAGGAGGAGGAGAGATGGGGAGGGAGGGGAGGAGGAGAGAGGGGGAGGGAGGGGAAAGGGGGAGACAGAGAGAGAGGGAAGGAGAGGGAAAGAGAACAAAACAACATTTCATTATGATCTGCAGGCCCACAAGTTCATTCCAGCCTGCTTGGCAGAGTGTAGACGCACCATCCATCCACACACACTGCAAGCTCCACATATTTAATCCCAGGGAAACACCCACCACACACCCCGAGTTCCACAAAAACGACCCGATCCCTAAACCTCGACACTTAGACGTCCTCCAGTGCTTGTTGAACGGTTCCTGTTGAAAAGCCCAGTATAAATACAGTAAAGAACACTAAAAAGGTCAAAAATATGTTTTGAGCAAAAGAGTGTATTTAAGACAACTGTGAACTTAAAGTTTACAGTTGGTCAGATGGGAATCTGTGATGTCATCGGCCTCCCCCCTTACTTGAGGAACAATCGAGGAGACAAAGTACAGGTTTTCACGGGTCTACCTGACTGAGTTTGAAGTTCTGTAGTAGACCCTCAGTTCAGAATGGTTTACTGAGACTAGCTGGCACAGCAGTTCTAACCTGGCAGGATGGTTTACTGAGACTAGCTGGCACCACAGTTCTAACCTGGCAGGATGGTTTACTGAGACTAGCTGGCACCACAGTTCTAACCTGGCAGGATGGTTTACTGAGACTAGCTGGCACCACAGTTCTAACCTGGCAGGATGGTTTACTGAGACTAGCTGGCACCACAGTTCTAACCTGGCAGGATGGTTTACTGAGACTAGCTGGCACCACAGTTCTAACCTGGCAGGATGGTTTACTGAGACTAGCTGGCACCACAGTTCTAACCTGGCAGGATGGTTTACTGAGACTAGCTGGCACAGCAGTTCTAAAACCCTAACGTCAGCTCAGCTGTCCCTCAACACAACTCCTTTCTCCATCCTTCTCTCTCTACCTCCCTCTATATCCATCATTCTCTCTCTATCTCCATCATTCTCTCTCTACCTCCCTCTATCTCCATCATTCTCTCTCTACCTCCCTCTATCTCCATCCTTCTCTCTCTACCTCCCTCTATCTCCATCATTCTCTCTCTACCTCCCTCTATATCCATCCTTCTCTCTCTACCTCCATCATTCTCTCTCTACCTCCCTCTATATCCACCCTTCTCTCTTACCTCCCTCTATATCCATCCTTCTCTCTCTACCTCCCTCTATCTCCATCCCGAGCTGACAAGGTAAAAATCTGTCGTTCTGCCCCTGAACAAGGCAGTTAACCCACTGTTCCCCGGTAGGCTGTCATTGTAAATAAGAATTTGTTCTTAACTGACTTTCCTAGTTAAACAAATACAATTATAAACTCCATCATCCTCTCTCTCTAGCCCATCCTTCTTTCTCCCTACATACCATCATCTTCTCTTCTCCTCCCCCCCTTCTCCTCTCCTCAGCCTCTCCTCTCCTCCCCCTCTCCTCACCCTCTCGCCCCTCTTCCCCTCCTCCTACATACAGACCCTGTGTCCCTGCTCTCAACTCGGGTACTGTATTTCATGGTATTACAGCTGGACCATTGGCTGTGGCGGCACTGAAACAACAATACTGAGAAAGAGAGAGATGGTGAGATGAGAGAGAGAATGAGATGGAGAGAGAGAGCGAGAGAGAGAGAGAGAGAGAGAGAGAGAGAGAGAGAGAGAGAGAGAGAGAGAGAGAGAGAGAGAGAGAGAGAGAATGAGAGAATGAGATGGAGAGAGAGAGAGAGAATGAGATGGAGAGAGAGATGGTAAGAGAGAAATGGAGAGAGAGACAGATGGAGAGATGAGAGAGAGAATGAGATGGAGAGAGAGAGACCTCATCCTCCTCATTCTCTTTACCCTCTCAGACTCTCAGCCCACACAGATGCCAACCAGAGGGAATTGTGGGGAATAAAATTGACGTAGTCCCAAAAATGAAGTACAGGACAAAATAAAAACCCTCCAACCCAAAAAGGCCTGTGGTGTTGATGGTATCCTAAATGAAATGATCAAATATACAGACCACAAATTCCATCTGGCTATACTTAAACTCTTTAACATCATCCTCAGCTCTGGCATCTTCCCCAATATTTGGACCCAAGGACTGATCACCCCAATCCACAAAAGTGGAGACAGATTTGACCCCAATAACTACCATGGGATATGTGTCAACAGCAACCTTGGCAAAATCCTCAGCATTATCATTAACAATAGACTTGTACATTTCCTCAGTGAAAACAATGTACTGAGCAAATGTCAAATAGGCTTTTTACCAAATTACCATACGACAGACCACGTATTCACCCCACACACCCCAATTGACAAACAAACACACCAAAATAAGGCAAAGTCTGTTGATTTCAAAAAATCTTTTGACTCAATTTGGCCTGAGGTCCGTAATGATGTGGAAAAAGTTAAAGTATAAAAGGGAAAATACATAAACATAAATGTGAGTCGTTTCAGGAAACTAAATCAAATCAAATGTATTTATAAAGCCCTTCGTACATCAGCTGATATCTCAAAGTGCTGTGCAGAAACCCAGCCTAAAACCCCAAACAGCAAGCAATGCACGTGTAGAAACTAGGTGCATGTTGCGTGTCACTACTTCACAGGAGAGCCATTTGAACATAAAATGTTTTTTTAAATCAAAATGGAACATGTGAACTTTCATGTTCCTGAATACCAAACGTGTATGCCATCTGTAAATACAAAAACAATTCAATTACGAGCCTAGTTGGTTTAGCCACGGAAAAAGTCAGCAACCTTCCCGCTAGCCATGATTGGCTGGACATGCCTAGAGATGAGTTTGGATTGGTCTGCCATGTAGCACTCATCTGTCTATAATATGAGCTAGTGAGTATGTGTAGGTAAATCTTTCTTACAATATCACATAGTAGAACTGCATAAGTATTGCTCTCGACTTTCTGGAGGACTGAGTTTTGAAATCAGTGGAATTAGAGTATGATAGCTAAGGAGATGGAAAAAACACCTGTCTCTGGATTACATCTTCAAACTAATGGCAACAATGGCATCCGTGACAGGGAGGGAGAAGAATCCAACCATGTTTACGGGTAAGAGAGTCTAGATAGCTACATTTTCAGATATTACACGATTCTAATTTCGTCAGAAACTCATTTTCATTTCAAGTGAATGTGTACTGTTAGCTAGCTAGATAACGTTAGCTGACTTGCTTAGCAAGTTAACGTTACGTGTATGATCTGTGTAGTAATATTATTTGTATCGCAGAGCCATTTGCATTGCTATTTATAGCCTAATGTTAATTAGTTAACCTGGTTGGTTATCTACCTGCAGGTTCATGGTAACGTTATGAGTTGGGAATATGGTTAATTGTTTAGCTAGCTGGCTACATGTATAAAAAAAGACTCCACTATGCAAGTAACTATTTCAATAGAATGTTTTTTATGTCACTGCGACAATCGTCGATAAGACATAGCTGGTAAATTCACTCTATCTACTTTGATTTCAGAGCACTCTCGTCTGAGTGTACCGGAGCGCAGAATAACTGACAAATGTACTAACGCTCAACACCGAGTAAACGTTGACAAAAAAATTCATAATGAAATTGTTGCCAGCAGTACAGTTACAGTCACCAACGCTCTGGATAACCTAAAAACAGCCTAACCAGCTCTGCTAGGGCGAGTAAAATGCTCAGAGTGGGGTGTTATCTCATTTGTGTCTGGAAACAGCTAGCAAGCTAGCCAACATTGACCAGTTAACTTGGGTGCTTGACTGTTGTGAAGTCAGAATGCTCAGATTAACCCAACTCCTCAGCATGTCCAGTGTGCGCTCTGAACGCTCTGAGAGCGAAACACTCTGAATTTAGGAACGGACAATCTGACAACGCTCTGAGTTTACGAACTGACAATCTGACAACGCTCTGAGTTTACGAACTGACAATCTGACAACGCTCTGAGTTTACGAACTGACAATCTGACAACGCTCAGAGTTTACGAACTGACAATCTGACAACGCTCTGAGTTTACGAACTGACAATCTGACAATGCTCTGAGTTTACGAACTGACAATCTGACAACGCTCTGAGTTTACGAACTGACAATCTGACAACGCTCTGAGTTTACGAACTGACAATCTGACAACGCTCTGAGTTTACAAACGGACAATCTGACAACGCTCTGAGTTTATGAATGCCCAGAGCACACTCTGGCATTCCAGATTTAATTTACGATCACACCCGTAGTATAAACCAGCCTTTAGTCTTGAAATCTTTGGTTGTATAGTACACTACTGTACTCACTCGGTTTAGCACATGGCCTCACATCCTTATATTGATGGGTGGGGCTAAAGCTTAAGAGGATGTGAACGATGCTGAATGGGCGGGGCTAAAGCTTAAGAGGGAAAACAACTTGCAGGCTTGTTTTCGAGTTGCTGTGCGTTTTGTTGCTAACTTGTTTTGCTACCTGACAACTTTACGGTTTTCACTTTTTAATTACCGTTCATATATTTATTTATTTTTTCCTCAACTTTTTCACTCCGGACGCTTTATCTGGACACGATTCGTCAGGACCTCCAACAGCCGAAGCTAAGTAGTAACATTAACATGATGCCTTCTAATTGCAGCCGCTGTACTCGCCTTACGGCGAGGATAGCTGTGCTGCAAGCCCAGCTTCAGACGCAATCGTTAGGCAAGGGTAATTTCAGTGTAGGAAAGGATGAAACAGCGTCTGTGGCACCAGTAAGTACAGATAGTAGTGTAAATCCCCTGGCACAGTCCCCGCAGCCGGACAACTTTCTCACGGTTTCTGGAAGGAAATGCTGTAGGAACGCTCAACCGGTGTCGCTCATTCAGCCGACAGAAACTTTCAACCGGTTTTCCCCATTAAGCAGCGGGTCGGAGTCAGAGGCCGATTCTTCTCTGGTCTCTACTCCTCCCGTTACGGGGTCTGAGACGCCGAAGCTTCCCACCATTAGCTCTGACAAATTTAAAACTCTAGTCATTGGCGACTCCATTACCCGCAGTATTAGACTTAAAGCGAATCATCCAGCGATCATACACTGTTTACCCGGGGGCAGGGCTACCGACTTTAAGGCTAATCTGAAGATGGTGCTGGCTAAAGCTAAAACTGGCGAGTGTAGAGAGTATAGAGATATTGTTATCCACGTCGGCACCAACGATGTTAGGATGAAACAGTCAGAAATCACTAAGCGCAACATAGCTTCTGCGTGCATATCAGCTAGAAAGATGTGTCGGCATCGAGTAATTGTCTCTGGCCCCCTCCCAGTTAGGGGGAGTGATGAGCTCTACAGCAGAGTCTCACAACTCAATCGCTGGTTGAAAACTGTTTTCTGCCCCTCCCAAAAGTTAGAATTTGTAGATAATTGGCCTTCTTTCTGGGACTCACCCACAAACAGGACCAAGCCTGACCTGCTGAGGAGTGACAGACTCCATCCGAGCTGGAGGGGTGCTCTCATCTTATCTACCAACATAGACAGGGCTCTAACTCCTCTAGCTCCACAATGAAATAGGGTGCAGGCCAGGCAGCAGGCTGTTAGCCAGCCTGCCAGCATAGTGGAGTCTGCCATTAGCACAGTCAGTGTAGTCAGCTCAGCTATCACCATTGAGACCGTGTCTGTGCCTCGACCTAGGTTGGGCAAAACTAAACATGGCGGTGTTCGCCTTAGCAATCTCACTAGGATAAAGACCACCTCCATTCCTGTCATTACTGAAAGAGATCATGATACCTCACATCTCAAAATAGGGCTACTTAATGTTAGATCCCTTACTTCAAAGGCAATTATAGTCAATGAACTAATCACTGATCATAATCTTGATGTGATTGGCCTGACTGAAACATGGCTTAAGCCTGATGAATTTACTGTTTTAAATGAGGCCTCACCTCCTGGCTACACTAGTGACCATATCCCCCGTGCATCCCGCAAAGGCGGAGGTGTTGCTAACATTTACGATAGCAAATTTCAATTTACAAAAAAAAATGACATTTTCGTCTTTTGAGCTTCTAGTCATGAAATCTATGCAGCCTACTCAATCACTTTTTATAGCTACTGTTTACAGGCCTCCTGGGCCATATACAGCGTTTCTCACTGAGTTCCCTGAATTCCTATCGGACCTTGTAGTCATAGCAGATAATATTCTAATCTTTGGTGACTTTAATATTCACATGGAAAAGTCCACAGACCCACTCCAAAAGTCTTTCGGAGCCATCATCGACTCAGTGGGTTTTGTCCAACATGTCTCTGGACCCACTCACTGTCACAGTCATACGCTGGACCTAGTTTTGTCCCATGGAATAAATGTGGTGGATCTTAATGTTTTTCCTCATAATCCTGGACTATCGGACCACCATTTTATTACGTTTGCAATTGCAACAAATAATCTGCTTAGACCCCAACCAAGGAACATCAAAAGTCGTGCTATAAATTCACAGACAACACAAAGATTCCTTGATGCCCTTCCAGACTCCCTCTGCCTACCCAAGGACGCCAGAGGACAAAAATCAGTTAACCACCTAACTGAGGATCTCAATCTAACCTTGCGCAATACCCTAGATGCAGTTGCACCCCTAAAAACTAAAAAAATGTCTCATAAGAAACTAGCTCCCTGGTACACAGAAAATACCCGAGCTCTGAAGCAAGCTTCCAGAAAATTGGAACGGAAATGGCGGCACACCAAACTGGAAGTCTTCCGACTAGCTTGGAAGGACGGTACCGTGCAGTACCGTAGAGCCCTTACTGCTGCTCGATCATCCTATTTTTCTAACTTAATTGAGGAAAATAAGAACAATCCGAAATTCCTTTTTAATACTGTCGCAAAGCTAACTAAAAAGCAGCATTCCCCAAGAGAGGATGACTTTCACTTTAGCAGTGATAAATTCATGAACTTCTTTGAGGAAAAGGGGCGGCAGCGTAGCCTAGTGGTTAGAGCGTTGGACTAGTAACCGGAAGGTTGCGAGTTCAAACCCCCGAGCTGACAAGGTACAAATCTGTCGTTCTGCCCCTGAACAGGCAGTTAACCCATTGTTCCCAGGCCGTCATTGAAAATAAGAATATGTTCTTAACTGACTTGCCTGGTTAAATAAAGGTAAAATAAAAAATAAAAAAGATTATGATTAATAGAAATCAAATTACGGACTCCTCTTTAAACCTGCGTATTCCTCCAAACCTCAGTTGTCCTGAGTCTGCACAACTCTGCCAGGACCTAGGATCAAGAGAGACGCTCAAGTGTTTTAGTACTATATCTCTTGACACAATGATGAAATAATCATGGCCTCTAAACCTTCAAGCTGCATACTGGACCCTATTCCAACTAAACTACTGAAAGAGCTGCTTCCTGTGCTTGGCCCTCCTATGTTGAACATAATAAACGGCTCTCTATCCACTGGATGTGTACCAAACTCACTAAAAGTGGCAGTAATAAAGCCTCTCTTGAAAAAGCCAAACCTTGACCCAGAAAATATAAAAAACTATCGGCCTATATCGAATCTTCCATTCCTCTCAAAAATTTTAGAGAAGGCTGTTGCGCAGCAACTCACTGCCTTCCTGAAGACAAACAATGTATACGAAATGCTTCAGTCTGGTTTTAGACCCCATCATAGCACTGAGACGGCACTTGTGAAGGTGGTAAATTACATTTTAATGGCATCGGACCGAGGCTCTGCATCTGTCCTCGTGCTCCTAGACCTTAGTGCTGCTTTTGATACCATCGATCACCACATTCTTTTGGAGAGATTGGAAACCCAAATTGGTCTACACGGACATGTTCTGGCCTGGTTTAGATCTTATCTGTCGGAAAGATATCAGTTTGTCTCTGTGAATGGTTTGTCCTCTGACAAATCAACTGTAAATTTCGGTGTTCCTCAAGGTTCCGTTTTAGGACCACTATTGTTTTCACTATATATTTTACCTCTTGGGGATGTTATTCGAAAACATAATGTAAACTTTCACTGCTATGCGGATGACACACAGCTGTACATTTCAATGAAACATGGTGAAGCCCCAAAATTGCCCTCGCTAGAAGCATGTGTTTCAGACATAAGGAAGTGGATGGCTGCAAACTTTCTACTATTAAACTCGGACAAAACAGAGATGCTTGTTCTAGGTCCCAAGAAACAAAGAGATCTTCTGTTGAATCTGACAATTAATCTTAATGGTTGTACAGTCGTCTCAAATAAAACTGTGAAGGACCTCGGCGTTACTCTGGACCCTGATCTCTCTTTTGAAGAACATATCAAGACCATTTCTAGGACAGCTTTTTTCCATCTACGTAACATTGCAGAAATCAGAAACTTTCTGTCCAAAAATTATGCAGAAAAATGTATCCATGCTTTTGTCACTTCTAGGTTAGACTACTGCAATGCTCTATTTTCCGGCTACCCGGATAAAGCACTAAATAAACTTCAGTTAGTGCTAAATACGGCTGCTAGAATCCTGACTAGAACCAAAAAATTTGATCATATTACTCCAGTGCTAGCCTCTCTACACTGGCTTCCTGTCAAAGCAAGGGCTGATTTCAAGGTTTTACTGCTAACCTACAAAGCATTACATGGGCTTGCTCCTACCTATCTCTCTGATTTGGTCCTGCCGTACATACCTACACGTACGCTACGGTCACAAGACGCAGGCCTCCTAATTGTCCCTAGAATTTCTAAGCAAACAGCTGGAGGCAGGGCTTTCTCCTATAGAGCTCCATTTTTATGGAACGGTCTGCCTACCCATGTCAGAGACGCAAACTCGGTCTCAACCTTTAAGTCTTTACTGAAGACTCATCTCTTCAGTGGGTCATATGATTGAGTGTAGTCTGGCCCAGGAGTGGGAAGGTGAACGGAAAGGCTCTGGAGCAACGAACCGCCCTTGCTGTCTCTGCCTGGCCGGTTCCCCTCTTTCCACTGGGATTCTCTGCCTCTAACCCTATTACAGGGGCTGAGTCACTGGCTTGCTGGGGCTCTCTCATGCCGTCCCTGGAGGGGGTGCGTCACCTGAGTGGGTTGATTCACTGTTGTGGTCATCCTGTCTGGGTTGGTGCCCCCCCCCCTTGGGTTGTGCCGTGGCGGAGATCTTTGTGGGCTATACTCAGCCTTGTCTCAGGATGGTAAGTTGGTGGTTGAAGATATCCCTCTAGTGGTGTGGGGGCTGTGCTTTGGCAAAGTGGGTGGGGTTATATCCTTCCTGTTTGGCCCTGTCCGGGGGTGTCCTCGGATGGGGCCACAGTGTCTCCTGACCCCTCCTGTCTCAGCCTCCAGTATTTATGCTGCAGTAGTTTATGTGTCGGGGGGCTGGGGTCAGTTTGTTATATCTGGAGTACTTCTCCTGTCCTATTCGGTGTCCTGTGTGAATCTAAGTGTGCGTTCTCTAATTCTCTCCTTCTCTCTTTCTTTCTCTCTCTCGGAGGACCTGAGCCCTAGGACCATGCCCCAGGACTACCTGACATGATGACTCCTTGCTGTCCCCAGTCCACCTGGCCATGCTGCTGTTCCAGTTTCAACTGACCTGAGCCCTAGGACCATGCCCCAGGACTACCTGACATGATGACTCCTTGCTGTCCCCAGTCCACCTGGCCATGCTGCTGCTCCAGTTTCAACTTCCACCTGACTGTGCTGCTGCTCCAGTTTCAACTGTTCTGCCTTATTATTATTCGACCATGCTGGTCATTTATGAACATTTGAACATCTTGGCCATGTTCTGTTATAATCTCCACCCGGCACAGCCAGAAGAGGACTGGCCACCCCACATAGCCTGGTTCCTCTCTAGGTTTCTTCCTAGGTATTGGCCTTTCTAGGGAGTTTTTCCTAGCCACCGTGCTTCTACACCTGCATTGCTTGCTGTTTGGGGTTTTAGGCTGGGTTTCTGTACAGCACTTTGAGATATCGGCTGATGTACGAAGGGCTATATAAATAAATTTGATTTGATTTGATTTGTGTGAACAATGCTGAATGGGTGGGGCTAAGGCTTACGAGGGTGTGAACGATGCTGAATGGGCGGGGCTAAGGCTTAAGAGGGTGTGAACGATGCTGAATGGGCGGGGCTAAGGCTTAAGAGGGTGTGAACGATGCTGAATGGGTGGAGACAAAGAGGAGCTCTCCAGTATGTATATCAAAACATTCAAGGGCCATTTTCTCAAAAGTTTATAAACTTTTAAAGCAGAATAACTTTCATTGTTTCTCAACTGTAGTGAATGATTAACAATTGTGTAGCTCTGAGTCTCTACTTTTATGCAATGTAAAAAAAAAACACAATTTCAGATTTTGCTACATAAGAGCGGTCAGTCACAAATATGGGTTGTATTTACAATGGTGTTTGTTCTTCACTGGTTGACCTTTTCTTGTGGCAACAAGTCACAAATCTTGCTGCTGTGATGTCACTGTGGTATTTCACTCAATAGATATGGGAGTTTATCAACATTGGGTTTGTTTTCAAATTCTTTGTGGATCTGTGTAATGCGAGGGAAATATGTGTCTCAATTATGGTCATACATTTGGCAGGAGGTTAGAAAGTGCAGCTCAGTCCTCTCTCTCTTTCAGTTTCTTCTCCTCTGCACACAATGATTCCTTGTTGCATGTACCACTGGAAGCTGTATAGCCTACTCCATCAGACTGTCACACAACTACAGATCAAACTGTTTTTATGTTATCACTACACTACTGTAGAGGCTTCTGACTAGAGGTTGACACGGGAGTACAAATTAATTCCTGTCCCGTCTTGTCCTGATCCCTCAACAGTTCTATAACCCCAGAACGATCCTGTCCCGTCTTGTCCTGATCCCTCAACAGTTCTATAACCCCAGAACGTTCCTGTCCCGTCTTGTCCTGATCCCTCAACAGTTCTATAACCCCAGAATGTTCCTGTCCCGTCTTGTCCTGATCCCTCAACAGTTCTATAACCCCAGAACGTTCCTGTCCCGTCTTGTCCTGAACCCTCAACAGTTCTATAACCCCAGAACGTTCCTGTCCCGTCCAGATAAAAATCACTCCCTTCCCGTGCTCATTTATACGGGCAGAAAAGAGAAATAACTGCTTGTCTGTGTGTCCCCGCTCAGCACGTGAGTAACCATAGCAACTTCTCCGTTTGGCTGCTGCTCAGCAATACTTCCACAGCGGCCTGCACACACAGCTGATAACCACATTACCAGATGAAGGCAGCATTTCTACTAACCGGATGAACACATGCATATATAAAAGGTGTAAAGTATGTTTCAGCATGATTCTGAGGTAAAGTAGTAACCAACGGTTCCTGTGGACTGTCGATCCAGTCCTGTTCCGAACTTGAATCTAAAACTCCCATTCCTGCCAGAAACCCTGCGGGACACGTTCCTGTGTCAACTTCCATTTTCCAACGGCCTATTTGGAAAATATTCAACACCCTGGACTTTTTCCACATTTAGTTGAGTTACAAAGAGGGATTAACATGTATTAAATTGTCATTTTTTGTCAACAATCTACACCAAATATTCGGTATTGTCAAAGTGGAATCATTTTTAAAAAACATTTCTAAAATAAATGAAAAGTAAAACACTAATATATCTTGATTATTATACGTATTCAACCCTCTGAGTCAATACATGTTAGAAATACCTTTGGCAACAACTACAGCTGTGGGTCTCTAAGAGCTTCTGGATTGTGTATTTGCCCATTATTCTTTCAAAAAAGTATTAATGGTCTGTCAAATGGGTTGTTGATTATTGCTAGATAGACATTATCCATTCTTTCCATAGAGTTTCAACCCAATTTAAGTCAAAACTGCAACTCGGCCACTCAGGAAGAGTCAATGTCATCTTAGTGGGCAACTCCAGTGTAGACTTGGCCTTGCGTTTTAGGTTATTGCTCTGAATTTTTCTCCCAGTGTCTGGTGGAAAGAAGACTGAACCAAGTTTTCCTCTAGGATTTGTGTGCTTAGCTCTATATCATTTATTTTGATCCTAAAAAACTCTGTAGTCCATGCCAATAACACGCATACCCATAACATGATGCAGCCACCACATGCTTGAAAATATGAAGCATGATACATAGTGATATGTTGTGTTAGATTTGCCCCGAACATAATGCTTTGTTATTCAGGACAAAAAGTGTATTATTTTGTGACATTTGAAGTATTACTTTAGTGCCTTGTTGCAAACAGGATGCATGTTCTTGTATATTTCTATTCTGTACAGGTTTCCTTCTTTTCACTCTGTCATTAAGGTATTGTGGAGTAACTACAATGTTGTTGATCCATCCTCAGTTTTCTCCTGTCACAGCCATTAAACTCTGTAACTGTTTTAAAGTCACCATTTGCCTCATGGTGAAATTCCTAAGCGGTTTCCTTCCTCTTCGGCAACTGAGTTAGGAAGGACGCCTGTATCTTTGTAGTGACTGGGTGTATCGACACACCATCCAAAGTGTAATTAATAACTTCACTATTATGTTTTACCCGTCTTCCCTCCCTGGTCTTGATTGGTTGAATATGTGCTTGAAATGCACTACTCGACTGAGAAACCTTACAGACAACTGTATGTGTGTGGTACGGAGATGAGGTAGTCACTAAAAAATCTTGTTAAACACTATTGTTGCTCACAGAGTGAATCCATGCAACTTAGTATGTCATGTTTTACTCCTGAACTTATTAGTCTTTCCATAACAAAGACTGAATATTTATTGACTCAAGCTATTTAAGCTTTTCATATTTTATTAATTTGTATAAAGAAGTTGTATTTGATCTAGAGGCAAAGAAGAAATGTACACTGGGGATTTGACCCCTCTGACCTTGGCAATGACTGTTAATGTAAAAATACAGCACTGGAGAGTCTCTGTCACACCTAAACACAGTATCACAGAGAGAGACACTATTTGCACATCATTACAACACTGTAAATATACATCATATGAGATTTACAATGTCTTTATTCTTTTGGAACTTTTGTGAGTGTAATGTTTACTGTTCATTTTTTATTGTTTCGTCTCACTTTAGTTTATTATCTATTTCACTTGCTTTGGCAACGTTACCATATGTTTAACATGTCAATAAAGCCCTTTGAATAGAGAGAGAGAGAGAGAGAAAGAGAGAGAGGGAGGTAGAACGAGAGAGAAAAAGGGACAGAGAGGAAGAGAGAGAGAGATAGCGAGGGAGTGAGGGAGGGAGGGGGAGGGAGAAAGAGAGAGAGAATGGGAGAGAGAGTTAGATATAAAGAGAGGGAGGTAGAACGAGAGAGAGAAAGGGACAGAGAGGAAGAGAGAGAGATAGGGAGGGAGGGAGGGAGGGAGGGAGGGAGGGAGGGAGGGAGGGAGGGAGGGAGGGAGGGAGGGAGAATGAGAGAGAGAGAGAAGGGGAGAGAGAGAGAGGGAGGGAGGGAGGGAGGGAGGGAGGGAGGGAGGGAGGGAGGGAGGGAGGGAGGGAGGGAGGGAGGGAGGGAGGGAGGGAGGGAGGGAGGGGGAGAGAGAGAGAGGGAGGGAGGGAGGGAGGGAGGGAGGGAGGGAGGGAGGGAGGGAGGGAGGGAGGGAGGGAGGGAGGGAGGGAGGGAGGGAGGGAGGGAGGGAGGGAGGGAGGGAGGGAGGGAGGGAGGGAGGGAGGGAGGGAGAGAGTTAGATATAAAGAGAGGGAGGGAGGAAGAACGAGAGAGGAAAAGGGACAGAGAGGAAGAGAGAGAGAGATAGTGAGGGAGGGAGGGAGGGAGGGAGGAGGGAGGGAGGGAGGGAGGGAGGGAGGGAGGGAGGGAGGTAGAACGAGAGAGAGAAAGGGACAGAGAGGAAGAGAGAGAGATAGGGGAGGGAGGGAGGGAGGGAGGGAGGGAGGGAGGGAGGGAGGGAGGGAGGGAGGGAGGAGGGATGGGAGGGAGGGAGGGAGGGAGGGAGGGAGGGAGGGAGGAGGGAGGGAGGAGGGAGGGAGGGGGAGGGAGAATGAGAGAGAGAGAGAAGGGGAGAGAGAGAGATAGGGAGGGAGGGAGGGAGGGATGGAGGGAGGAGGGAGGGAGGGAGGGAGGGAGGGAGGGAGGGAGGGAGGGAGGGAGGGAGGGAGGGAGGGAGGGAGGGGAGGGAGGGAGAATGAGGGAGAGAGAGAGTTAGATATAAAGAGAGGGAGGGAGGAAGAACGAGAGAGAAAAAGGGACAGAGAGGAAGAGAGAGAGAGATAGTGAGGGAGGGGGGAGGGAGGGAGAATGAGAGAGATAGTGAGGGAGGGGGAGGGAGGGAGAATGAGAGAGAGAGGAGAGAGAGAGAGAGAGAGAGAGAGAGGAGAGAGAGAGAGAGAGAGGAGAGAGAGGAGAGAGGAGAGAGAGAAAAACAGAGAGACAGAGAGAAAACAGAGAGCGAGATTGAGAGAGGGAGAGAGAGGAGCGAGGGGGAGTGAGGGAGGGAGGGGGAGGGAGAATGAGAGAGAGAAGGAGAGAGAGAGAGAAGGGGGAGAGAGAGGGAAGAGAGAGAGAGATAGCGAGGGAGGGAGGGAGGAAGAGAGAGAGAGATAGCGAGGGAGGGAGGGAGGGAGGGAGGGAGGGAGGGAGGGAGGGAGGGAGGGAGGGAGGGAGGGAGGGAGGGAGGTAGGGAGGGAGGGAGGGACAGACAGAGAGACAGAGAGAGTTAGATATAAAGAGAGGGAGGGAGGTAGAACGAGAGCGAGAAGGGGACAGAGAGGAAGAGAGAGAGATAGCGAGGGAGGGGGAGGGGAGGAGAATGAGAGAGAGAGAGAAGGGGAGAGAGAGACAGAGAGAGAGAGAGAGAGAGAGAGAGAGAGAACGGGAGAGAGAGACAGAGAGAGAGTTAGATATAAAGAGGGAGGGAGGTAGAACGAGAGAGAAAGGGACAGAGAGGAAGAGAGGAGAGAGAGATAGCGAGGGAGGGAGGGAGGGAGGGAGGGAGGGAGGGAGAGGAGAATGAGAGAGAGAGAGAGAGTTAGATATAAAGAGGGAGGGAGGGAGGAAGAACGAGAGAGAAAAAGGGACAGAGAGGAAGAGAGAGAGATAGTGAGTGAGTGAGTGAGTGAGTGAGGGAGGGAGGGAGGGAGGGAGAATGAGAGAGAGAGAGAGAGGGGGGGGGAGAGAAAAACAGAGAGAGAGAGAGAGAGAGAGAGAGAGAGAGAGAGAGAGAGAGAGAGAGAGGGGAGACCTTGTTTAGCTTTAACTAAACAAGGTCTCTCTCTCACTCTGGTTTCGGTTAGACTACAAAACAGTGTTGATGTTACCTGGCCAATGACAGGATGACATCACCCTACCCTGATAAGAGATAGCACGCAGACCAACTGTCACTAACCAAACACACTGGATGAAGGGAGGAGGGGTTGACAGTCAAAACACCCAAATGGGAAGCATCCCAAATGGTACCCTATTCACTATTTAGTGCACTACTTTTGACCAGGGCCCATAGAGCTTTGGTCAAAATGAGTGCACTATATAGGGAGGGAATAGGGTCCCATTTGGGATGCAACCTGGTCAATGATTACATGTAGGATTAGGGAGGATATCAGTCTGACAGACAGTGAAGGAGAAAATAGGATGTTTTACATCAAAGCTTTTTGATATATCTTCAATATGAAAACCCATAGACATGAGAAGTTATAATGTACCACATCTCTTAAAGTGACAGTTATAGTCACGAATATGAGTATTACATATGGGAATATTAATGCTGAACACCAGTTGTTTCCAGGGAGGTGGTTAGTGGGAACATTAATGCTGAACACTAGTTGTTTCCAGGGAGGTGGTTAGTGGGAACATTAATGCTTAACACCAGGTGTTTCCAGGATGGTGGGAACATTAATGCTGAACACCAGGTGCTTCCAGGATGGTGGGAACATTAATGCTGAACACCAGGTGTTTCCAGGATGGTGGGCACATTAATGCTGAACACCAGTTGTTTCCAGGGTGGTGGTTAGTGGGAACATTAATGCTGAACACCAGGTGTTTCCAGGATGGTGGGAACATTAATGCTGAACACCAGTTGTTTCCAGGGTGGTGGGAACATTAATGCTGAACACCAGGTGTTTCCAGGATGGTGGGAATATTAATGCTGAACACCAGTTGTTTCCAGGGAGGTGGTTAGTGGGAACATTAATGCGGAACACCAGGTGTTTCCAGGGAGGTAGGAACATTAATGCTGAACACCAGGTGTTTCCAGGGAGGTGGTTAGTGGGAACATTAATGCTGAACACCAGGTGTTTCCAGGGAGGTGGTTAGTGGGAACATTAATGATGAACACCAGGTGCTTCCAGGATGGTGGGAACATTAATGCTGAACACCAGTTGATTCCAGCGAGGTGGTTAGTGGGAACATTAATGCTGAACACCAGGTCTTTCCAGGGAGGTAGGAACATTAATGCTGAACACCAGGTGTTTCCAGGGTGGTGGGAATATTTATGCTGAACACCAGTTGTTTCCAGGGAGGTGGTTAGTGGGAACATTAATGCTGAACACCAGTTGTTTCCAGGGAGGTGGTTAGTGGGAACATTAATGCTGAACACCAGTTGTTTCCAGGATGGTGGGAACATTAATGCTGAACACCAGGTGTTTCCAGGATGGTGGGCACATTAATGCTGAACACCAGTTGTTTCCAAGGTGGTGGTTAGTGGGAACATTAATGCTGAACACCAGGTGTTTCCAGGATGGTGGGCACATTAATGCTGAACACCAGTTGTTTCCAGGGTGGTGGGAACATTAATGCTGAACACCAGTTGTTTCCAGGGAGGTGGTTAGTGGGAACATTAATGCTGAACACCAGGTGTTTCCAGGATGGTGGGAACATTAATGCTGAACACCAGTTGTTTCCAGGGTGGTGGGAACATTAATGCTGAACACCAGGTGTTTCCAGGATGGTGGGAATATTAATGCTGAACGCCAGTTGTTTCCAGGGAGGTGGTTAGTGGGAACATTAATGCGGAACACCAGGTGTTTCCAGGGAGGTAGGAACATTAATGCTGAACACCAGGTGTTTCCAGGGAGGTGGTTAGTGGGAACATTAATGCTGAACACTAGTTGTTTCCAGGGAGGTGGTTAGTGGGAACATTAATGCTTAACACCAGGTGTTTCCAGGATGGTGGGAACATTAATGCTGAACACCAGGTGTTTCCAGGGAGGTGGTTAGTGGGAACATTAATGCTGAACACCAGGTGCTTCCAGGATGGTGGGAACATTAATGCTGAACACCAGTTGTTTCCAGGGAGGTGGTTAGTGGGAACATTAATGCTGAACACCAGGTCTTTCCAGGGAGGTGGTTAGTGGGAACATTAATGCTGAACACCAGGTGTTTCCAGGGAGGTAGGAACATTAATGCTGAACACCAGGTGTTTCCAGGGAGGTGGTTAGTGGGAATATTCATGCTGAACACTAGTTGTTTCCAGGGAGGTGGTTAGTGGGAATATTAATGCTGAACACCAGTTGTTTCCAGGGTGGTGGGAACATTAATGCTGAACACCAGGTGTGAAGGGGAGGGATGATGTCCTAGTCATTGGTAAATCTGGTCTGTGAAGGGTGTAGCTTCAAAACACTGTATCTGTCTTTCTAGAGAGAGGGGGAGGGTGTGTTAATGTGCTGCAGGGTTAGCAGGCCTGGACAGGTTGAGGTGACACCCCTCCCTTCCTCTGATTTACACTGCTCAGTTGGCCTGACTTCAATTGGCTGCTGAACTCAAATCAAATTGTATTAGTCACATGCGCTGAATACAACCTTACAGTGAAATGCTTACTTACAAAGCCCCTAAACAACAATGCAGTTTCAAAAATAATGATTTAGAATAAGAAATAAAATGAACAAGTAATTAAAGAGCAGCAGTAAAATAACAATAGCGAGGGTATATACAAAGGGTAACGGAACAGAGTCAATGTGCGGGGGCACCGGTTAGTCGAGGTAATTGAGGTAATATGTAGGTAGAGTTATTAAAGTGACTATGCATAGATAATAACAGAGAGTAGCTGTGGCATAAAATAAGAGGTGGGGGGTTGGGGGGGGCAATGCAAACAGTCTGGATAGTAATTGAATTAGATGTTAAGGAGTCTCATGGCTTGGGGGTAGAAACCCTACTGGATGAAATACCACAGTGTGACATCACAGCAGCAAGATGTGTGACCTGTTGCCGCAAGAAAAGGGCAACCAATGAAGAACAAACACCATTGTAAATACAACCTATATTTATGTTTATTTATTTTCCCTTTTGTACTTTAACTATTTGTACATCATTACATCACTGTATGACATTTGTAATGTCTTTATTATTTTGAAACTTTTGTAATGTAATGTTTACTGTTAATTTTTATTGGTTACTTCACTTTTGTTTGTTTATCTATATCACTTGCTTTGGCAACATTAACATATGTTTCCCATGCCAATAAAGCCCTTAAATCTAAAAATGGAATTAAATTGACATTTTATTGAATTGAGCGACAGAGATGGAGAAACAGAGAGTGTTGGTATGTACTATACCTACTATATCTAGACATATATCACAGTGTTGGTATATACTAAAACTAGAGTCAGTAACCTACACAAGACTAGAGTCAATAACCTACACAAGACTAGAGTCAGTAACCTACACAGGACTAGAGTCGGTAACCTTCACAGGACTAGAGTCGGTAACCTTCACAGGACTAGAGTCAGTAACCTACACAGGACAAGAGTCGGTAACCTACACAGGACTAGAGTCAGTAACCTACACAGGACTAGAGTCAGTAACCTTCACAGGACAAGAGTCAGTAACCTACACAGGACAAGAGTCAGTAACCTACACAGGACTAGAGTCGGGAGAGGAGAGGAGGAGAGATGAGATACTAGAGGGGAGAGAAGAGGATATAAGAGAGAAGAGAGAGGAGAGATGAGGAGAGAGGACGTGAGATGAGAGGAGAGACGACATAGGAGAGGAGAGAAGGGAGAAGAGATGAGGAGGAGATATGAGGAGGAGAGACGAGATACGAGAGGAGAGAAGGGAGAAGAGACAAAGGAGGGAGATAAAGTGGAGATACGAGGAGGAGAGAGGACATGAGAAGGGGGGATGAGAGGAGAGAGGACATGAGGAGGGGAGATGAGAGGAGAGACGAGAAAGAGAGGAGAGAAGGGAGAAGAGATAGGAGAGAAAGGAGAGAGGAGGAGGAGAGAGGACATGATGAGGGGAGATGGAGGAGAGGAGAGATGAGAGGAGAGACGAGATGAGATACGAGAGTAGAGAAGAGAGAAGAGATAGAAGTGAAAGGAGAGAGAGATAAAGACGAGATATGAGGAGGAGACGAGGAGGAGAGATGAGATGAGGAGGAGAGAGAGAACGAACCATGCGTGTAGAGGAGCATCACAGCTTCATACAAGCATCAGTGAGCACACAGCTCTGCATTAGGACTAGATGACAGATGAGGTAGACCTACAGTCACAGCTTAGATCTGCATTAGGGAAACAGCTTAGAGTCAGTAACATACACAGGACTAGAGTCAGTAACCTACACAGGACTAGAGTCAGTAACCTACACAGGACTAGAGTCAGTAACCTACACAGGACTAGAGTCAGTAACCTACACAGGACTAGAATCAGTAACCTACACAGGACTAGAGTCAGTAACCTGAGTCAGCCACCATTGTTCCTGTTCCCAAGAAAGCTAAGGTAACTGAGCTAAACGACTACCGCCCCCCGTAGCACTCACTTCCGTCATCATGAAGTGCTTTGAGAGACTAGTCAAGGACCATATCACCGTCACCCTACCTGAAACCCTAGACCCACTCCAATTTGCTTACCGCCCAAATAGGTCCACAGACGATGCAATCTCAACCACACTGCACACTGCCCTAACCCATCTGGACAAGAGGAATACCTATGTGAGAATGCTGTTCATCGACTACAGCTCGGCATTTAACACCATAGTGCCCTCCAAGCTCGTCATCAAGCTCGAGACCCTGGGTCTCGACCCCGCCCTATGCAACAGGGTACTGGACTTCCTGACGGGCCGCCCCCAGGTGGTGAGGGTAGGCAACAATATCTCCACCCTGCTGATCCTCAACACTGGGGCCCCACAAGGGTGCGTTCTGAGCCCTCTCCTGTACTCCCTGTTCACCCACGCCTGCGTGGCCACGCACGCCTCCAACTCAATCATCAAGTTTGCGGACGACACAACAGTGGTAGGCTTGATTACCAACAACGACGAGACGGCCTACAGGGAGGAGGTGACGGGCCTCGGAGTGTGGTGTCAGGAAAATAACCTCACACTCAACGTCAACAAAACTAAGGAGATGATTGTGGACTTCAGGAAACAGCAGAGGGAACACCCCCCTATCCACATCGATGGAACAGTAGTGGAGAAGGTAGTAAGTTTTAAGTTCCTCGGCGTACACATCACAGACAAACGGAATTGGTCCACCCACACCGACAGCATCATGAAGAAGGCGCAACAGCGCCTCTTCAACCTCAGGAGGCTGAAGAATTTCGGCTTGTCACCAAAAGCACTCACAAACTTCTACAGATGCACAATCGAGAGCATCCTGTCGGGCTGTATCACCGCCTGGTACAGCAACTGCTCCACCCACAACCGTAAGGCTCTCCAGAGGGTAGTGAGGTCTGCACAACGCATCACCGGGGGCAAACTACCTGCCCTCCAGGACACCTACACCACCAGATGTCACAGGAAGGCCATAAAGGACAACAACCACCCGAGCCACTGCCTGTTCACCCCGCTATCATCCAGAAGGCGAGGTCAGTACAGGTGCATCAAAGCTGGGACCGAGAGACTGAAAAACAGCTTCTATCTCAAGGCCATCAGACTGTTAAACAGCCACCACTAACATTGAGTGGCTGCTGCCAACACACTGACTCAACTCCAGCCACTTTAATAATGGGAATTGATGGGAAATTATGTAAATATATCACTAGCCACTTTAAACAATGCTACCTTATATAATGTTACTTACCCTACATTATTCATCTCATATGTATACGTATATACTGTACTCTATATCATCTACTGCATCTTTATGTAATACATGTATCACTAGCCACTTTAACTATGCCACTTTGTTTACATACTCATCTCATATGTATATACTGTACTCGATACCATCTACTGTATCTTGCCTATGCTGCTCTGTACCATCACTCATTCATATATCTTTATGTACATATTCTTTATCCCCTTACACTTGTGTCTATAAGGTAGTCGTTTTGGAATTGTTAGTTAGATTACTTGTTGGTTATTACTGCATTGTCGGAACTAGAAGCACAAGCATTTCGCTACACTCGCATTAACATCTGCTAACCATGTGTATGTGACAAATAAAATTTGATTTGATTTGATTTAGATCTGCATTAGGGAAACAGCTTAGATCTGTTTTAGGGCAACAGCTTAGATCTGCATTAGGGAAACAGCTTAGATCTGCATTAGGGCAACAGCTTAGATCTGCATTAGGGAAACAGCTTAGATCTGCATTAGGGAAACAGCTTAGATCTGCATTAGGGAAACAGCTTAGATCTGCATTAGGGCAACAGCTTAGATCTGCATTAGGGAAACAGCTTAGATCTGCATTGGGGAAGCAACTTAGATCTGCATTGGGGAAGCAACTTAGATCTACATTAGGGAAACAGCTTAGATCTGCATTAGGGAAACAGCTTAGATCTGTTTTAGGGAATCAACTTAGATCTGCATTAGGGAAACAGCTTAGATCTGCATTAGGGAAACAGTTTAGATCTGCATTAGGGAAACAGTTTAGATCTGCATTAGGGAAACAGCTTAGATCTGCATTAGGGAAACAGCTTAGATCTGCATTAGGGAAACAGCTTAGATCTGCATTAGGGAAACAGCTTAGATCTGCATTAGGGAAACAGCTTAGATCTGCATTAGGGAAACAGCTTAGATCTGCATTAGGGAAGCACAGCAGCAGAATATATCCTTAAGGAGCCTCTCTAGTTATGTATAGAGCATGATAGGGTACATAGTAAAAGGATTTAATTAACTCCATTAAAGAGCAGCTGTGAATTATTATACAAATGTTGACTTAACAATGCATACACAGTTGTAGTGCATGCACTTATCTACAGTGGTCAGGATGACCTACAGTCATTAGGATGAGGTAGACCTACAGTCATCTACAGTGGTCAGGATGAGGTAGACCTACAGTCATCTACAGTGGTCAGGATGAGGTAGACGAGTCATCTACAGTGGTCAGGATGAGGCAGACCTACAGTCATCTACAGCGGTCAGGATGAGGTAGACCTACAGTCATCTACAGTGGTCAGAATGAGGTAGACCTACAGTCATCTACAGTGGTCAGGATGAGGTAGACTACAGTCATCTACAGTGGTCAGGATGAGGTAGACCTACAGTCATCTACAGTGGTCAGGATGAGGTAGACTACAGTCATCTACAGTGGTCAGGATGAGGTAGACTACAGTCATCTACAGTGGTCAGGATGAGGTAGACCTACATACAGGTTCGTTATTCCCATCGTGGAACCGGTTAAACAGCTCTGCCTACAGGTAACTGCCAAAATAAAGGAACCACTTGAGTTAACGAGGGATACAAAGTATATTGAAAGCAGGTGTGTATCCTGAGTTAAATAACATCCCAACATACTCTAAACATTCTGAGCAGGCCATTATTTTGGTTACCATGGCTATGCCCCCAGATGATAACAAAGCCCCCATCCACAGGGCACGAGAGGTCACTGAATAGTTTGATGAGCATGAACATGATGTCACCAGATCTCAACCCAATGGAGAACTTATATAGAGGTTCTGGAGCAGCGCCTGAGACAGTTCTCCACCAACATCAACCAATACTTCTGGTGGAAGAATGGTGCTGCATCCCTCCAATAGAGATCTAGACTTGTAGAATCTATGCCATGGTGTGTTGAAGCTGTTCTCGCTCGTGGTGGCACAACGCCCTATTAAAACACTCTGTTGGTGTTTCCTTTCTTTTGGAAGTTACCCGTAGTTGATGTCATACTTTCAACCCCGCAGTTTTTCCCTTCTGGCCTGGGAAGAGATAGATTTGTTTGTTTGTGTGTGTGTGTGTGTGTGGATACATTCCGCTGCATCCCCTCTTCCCTCCCAGTTCCAATCTGTTGTTTCAGATACAGACTGACTATCTCTCTCTGCCCTCTAGGATAGGCCAGTACCTGATGATAATATCCTCTCTGGCCTCTAGGATAGGCCAGTACCTGATGATAATATTCTCTCTGGCCTCTAGGATAGGCCAGTACCTGATGATAATATTCTCTCTGGCCTCTAGGATAGGCCAGTACCTGATGATAATATTCTCTCTGCCCTCTAGGATAGGCCAGTACCTGATGATAATTTTCTCTCTGCACTCTAGGATAGGCCAGTACCTGATGATAATGCTCTCTCTGCCCTCTAGGATAGGCCAGTACCTGATGATAATTCTCTCTCTGGCCTTACTCCCTCTACCACCCTCCCTCTGCGCTCCACAATTCCATAGTGTACCTCCCTGCCCTACAGTGCCCACATCCATCTCTCGCTACTCTACCCCTCCTCTATCCCTCACACTCCCATCACAATTCTAAAGTGCCAATACTGCCCCTGTCATCCGCCCCATTTGACCTCCCTCCCCCTGCTCCCCACAGCCCCCTCTGCTCTGCCCTACAATGCCCAAATTCCACTCTCTGCCCTCCCTCTCGCCCACAGCACCATCACGCTCCCACAGAGCCTTGCCAACAGGTCTGTGTTCCATTAGTGTCTGGCATTCCTCCACTAACTGCACCAGACTGGGTCCTCAACCTCTTTAACACCCAATCAGCTGGGACACAGGGTATCCTTTCCCTTCATTACCCTTCCCTTGCTTTCCTTTCCCTTCTTGCTTTCCTTCCTTGCCCTTCCTTCTTTACTTTCCTTTCCTTTCCTTCCATCTTTCCCTTCTTTCCTTTTACTTCTCTCCTTTCCTTCCTTTCCTTTCCCTTCCTTCCTTCCTTCCTTTCCTTTCCTTTCCCTTCCTTCCTTTCCAGGCCTTCCCTTCCTTTCCCTACTTCCTTTCATGTCCTTCCATCTTTCCTTCCTTTCCCTTCCTACCCTTCCCTCCTTCCCATCTTTCCTTCCTTCCTTCCTTCCTTCCTTCTCTCTCCTTTCCTTTCTTTCCTTTCACTTCTTTCCCTTCCATTCCTTTCCCTCCTTCCTTCATTTCCCTTCCTTTTCCTTCTTTCCTTTCCCTTCTTTCCTTTCCTTCCTTCCTTTCATTTCATTTCCCTTAATTTCCTTCCTTCCATCTTTCCTTCCTTTCCCTTCCTACCCTTCCCTCCTTCCTATCTTTCCTTCCTTCCTTCCTTCCTTCCTTCCTTCCTTCCTTCCTTCCTTCCTTCCTTCCTTCCTTCCTTCCTTCCTTCCTTCCTTCTCTCTCTCCTTTCCTTCCATTCACTTCTTTCCCTTCCATTCCTTTCCCTCCTTCCTTCATTTCCCTTCCTTCTTTCCCTCCTTTCCCTTCTTTCCTTTCCTTCCTTCCTTTCATTTCATTTCCCTTAATTTCCTTCCTTCTGTCTTTCCTTCCTTTCCTAATGTTGATTATATGTCACAGAGCAGAGACACAACCTGAGCTGGGCTGGTGATAGGCTAGAAAGTTACAGAGACACAACCTGAGCTGGGCTGGTGATAGGCTAGAAAGTTACAGAGACACAACCTGAGCTGGGCTGGTGATAGGCCAGAAAGTTACAGAGACACAACCTGAGCTGGGCTGGTGATAGGCTAGAAAGTTACAGAGACACAACCTGAGCTGGGCTGGTGATAGGCTAGAAAGTTACAGAGACACAACCTGAGCTGGGCTGGTGATAGGCTAGAAGGCTGACGAGTCTGTCGTGTCTGTCAAATCAAAGTATTTTGTCACGTACGCCGAATACAACAGACCTTAGAGTGAAATGCTTACAGGCTCTAATCAATAGTGCAAAAAAAGGTATTAGGTGAACAATAGGTAAGTAAAGAAATAAAACAACAGTAAAAAGACAGTCTAAATACAGTAGAGGCTACATACAGACACCGGTTAGTCAGGCTGATTGAGGTAGTATGTACATGTAGGTATCGTTAAAGTGACTATGCATATATGATGAACAGAGAGTAGCAGCAGTGTAAAAGAGGGGTTGGGGGGTGGTGGGTGGGACACAATGCAGATAGCCCAGTTAGCCAATGTGAGGGAGCACTGGTTGGTCGGGCTAATTGAGATAGTATGTACATGAATGTATAGATAAAGTGACTATGCATATAAGATAAACAGAGAGTAGCAGCAGTGTAAAAGAGGGGATTGGAGGGGAACACAATGCAAATAGTCCGGGTAGCCATTTGATTACCTGTTCAGGAGTCTTATGGCTTGGGGGTAAAAACTGTTGAAAAGCCTCTTTGTCGTCTGTCTGACTGTTTGTCTGTCTGTCGTGTCAGTCTGTCTATCGTTTCAGTCTGTCTATCGTGTCAGTCTGTCTATCGTGTCAGTCTGTCTATCGTGTCAGTCTGTCTGCCGTGTCTGTCTGTCTGCCGTGTCTGTCTGTCTGTCATGTGAGTCTGTCTGTCCTGTCAGTCAGTCAGTCTGTCTGTCTGTCCTGTCAGTCTGTCGTGTCAGTCTGTCGTGTCAGTCTGTCGTGTCAGTCTGTCGTGTCAGTCTGTCGTGTCAGTCTGTCGTGTCAGTCTGTCTGTCGTGTGAGTCTGTCATCACAACAAGAAGGGAGGGAGGGATGGAGGTAGGCGAGGGGTGGAAGAGTGACCAAGCCAATTATTTTCACCTATGGCATCTGTCTGTGCTAGGAAACCTGTAATCTTTAACGTAGCAGTGATCCCATAGCAACTCTAAGTACTCAGGAAAACATGTCACGGGGAACAGCTTGTGATCACTCAGATAAAGGGCTATGGAGGCTCCATGCCTCATTCTCCCCCCATGCCTCATTCTCCCCCCATGCCTCATTCTCCCTCCATGCCTCATTCTCCCTCCATGCCTCATTCTCCCTCCATGCCTCATTCTCCCTCCATGCCTCATTCTCCCCCCATGCCTCATTCTCCCCCCATGCCTCATTCTCCCCCCATGCCTCATTCTCCCTCCATGCCTCATTCTCCCTCCATGCCTCATTCTCCCTCCATGCCTCATTCCCCCCCATGCCTCATTCTCCCCCCATGCCTCATTCTCCCTCCATGCCTCATTCTCCCTCCATGCCTCATTCTCCCCCCATGCCTCATTCTCCCCCCATGCCTCATTCTCCCACAATGCCTCATTCTCCCTACATGCCTCATTCACCCCCCATGCCTCATTCTCCCCCCATGCCTCATTCCCCCCCATGCCTCATTCTCCCTCCATGCATCATTCCCCCCCATGCCTCATTCTCCCCCCATGCCTCATTCTCCCTCCATGCCTCATTCTCCCTCCATGCCTCATTCTCCCCCCATGCCTCATTCTCCCCCCATGCCTCATTCTCCCACAATGCCTCATTCTCCCTACATGCCTCATTCTCCCCCCATGCCTCATTCTCCCCCCATGCCTCATTCCCCCCCATGCCTCATTCTCCCCCCATGCCTCATTCTCCCTCCATGCCTCATTCTCCCCCCATGCATCATTCTCCCTCCATGCCTCATTCTCCCTCCATGCCTCATTCTCCCCCCATGCCTCATTCTCCCCCATGCCTCATTCTCCCACAATGCCTCATTCTCCCTCCATGCCTCATTCTCCTTCCATGCCTCATTCTCCCCCCATGCCTCATTCTCCCCCTATGCCTTATTCTCCCCCATGCCTCATTCTCCCCCATGCCTCATTCTCCAACAATGCCTCATTCTCCCCCCATGCCTCATTCTCCCCCCATGCCTCATTCTCCCCCTATGCCTAATTCTCCCACCATGCCTTATTCTCCCACCATGCCCGTTCATCCCCACACTGCCCCCTCTCACCCACCCCCCATCACACCACTATAACAGCCTAACACCACCCTCTACACTAACCACACCACTATAACAGCCTAGTACCACCCTCTACACTAACCACACCACTATAACAGCCTAGTACCACCCTCTAGACTAACCACACCACTATAACAGCCTAGTACCACCCTCTACACTAACCACACCACTATAACAGCCTAGTACCACCCTCTACACTAACCACACGACTATAACAGCCTAGTACCACCCTCTACACTAACCACACCACTATAACAGCCTAGTACCACCCTCTACACTAACCACACCACTATAACAGTCTAGTACCACCCTCTACACTAACCACACCACTATAACAGCCTAGTACCACCCTCTACACTAACCACACCACTATAACAGCCTAGTACCACCCTCTACACTAACCACACCACTATAACAGCCTAGTACCACCCTCTACACTAACCACACCACTATAACAGTCTAGTACCACCCTCTCCCCTAACCACACCACTATAACAGCCTAGTACCACCCTCTACACTAACCACACCACTATAAATGACTTAACGACTGGGTCGCGTCTCTGGAAACCAAACTGATAGAATGAGCGACCATGGGAAGCAACTGTAGATTTGTGTCGGGACTATATCTCATAGAAGGATGAAATAGTATGAATATATTCTTCAAAATAACATTCATCAAAATATGTCAAACATTATTTGAGTATGTTGGTAACCTGTTGTATAAAAGGGATAATGCCCTTGACCTGGTCTCGGGCCTAACAACACCCGTGTCAATATATCCTCTGTACACCGGCTTCTCGGGCACTTTAACAACGAACCCTGTTAAAAACAGGTCTGTCTCCCCCTCTCTCTATGGTTCCTCCAACTCACACTGACAGGTTGACATCCTGCCTGTCTATCTGCCTCCTGATTGCCTTATTACCCATCACTAAAAATACACATTTAAATTGTGACAATGTGAGGTAGTCTTGAAACACTCAGCACCACTCCTTTACAATGCTAGTGAAACAGAGACAGGTTGGGTCCAACATGGCAGCCTATTTCCTAAGTAGGGCCATTAGAGCTCTGGTCAATAGTACTCAACAAAGTAGGGAACAGGGTTCCATTTTGGATACAGGCAGAATACACGGTGCAGTGCTGTAATTTGGCTTGGTGGTTAGTTTCTACTGAGCGGTGTCACATTGATGACAGTAGGAGGGATAACAACAGGGAAATGACTTAGTTGTATCCCACAGAGTAGGGAGTGTTTCATAGCCAATGTGCTTCTACACCTGCATTGCTTGCGGCTTGGGGTTTTAGGCTGGGTTTCTGTACAGCACATTGAGATATCAGCTGATGTAAGAAGGGCTTGACAAATAAATGTGATTGATTGATTGAGTAGCATGGGTCTATAATTCACAGAGTAGCATGGGTCTATAATTCACAGAATAGCATGGGTCTATAACACACAGAGTAACATGGGTCTATAATTCACAGAGTAGCATGGGTCTATAACACACAGAGTAACATGGGTCTATAACTCACAGAGTAGCATGGGTCTATACTCACAGAGTAGCATGGGTCTATAACTCACAGAGTAGCATGGGTCTATAATTCACAGAGTAGCATGGGTCTATAACTCACAGAGTAGCATGGGTCTATAACTCACAGAGTAGCATGGGTCTATAACTCACAGAGTAGCATGGGTCTATAACACACAGAGTAACATGGGTCTATAATTCACAGAGTAGCATGGGTCTATAACACACAGAGTAACATGGGTCTATAACTCACAGAGTAGCATGGGTCTATAACTCACAGAGTAGCATGGGTCTATAACTCACAGAGTAGCATGGGTCTATAACTCACAGAGTAGCATGGGTCTATAACTCACAGAGTAGCATGGGTCTATAACTCACAGAGTAGTATGGGTCTATAACACACAGAGTAGCATGGGTCTATAATTCACAGAGTAGCATGGGTCTATAACACACAGAGTAACATGGGTCTATAACACACAGAGTAGCATGGGTCTATAACACACAGAGTAGCATGGTCTATAATTCACAGAGTAGCATGGGTCTATAACACACAGAGTAGCATGGGTCTATAATTCACAGAGTAGCATGGGTCTATAATTCACAGAGTAGCATGGGTCTATAACACACAGAGTAGCATGGGTCTATAACACACAGAGTAGCATGGGTCTATAACACACAGAGTAGTTCCAGGGTCAATATCAGGGTCAGTTCCAGGGTATATACAGGATCAGTATCAGGGTCAGCTACAGTGTATAAACAGGGTCAGTATCAGGGTATATATAGGGTCAGTACCAGGGTCAGTACCAGGGCCAGCTACAGTGTATAAACAGGGTCAGTACCAGTGTCAGCGACAGTGTATAAACACGGGTCAGTACCAGGGTCAGTACCAGGGTATATACAGGGTCAGTACCAGGGTATATACAGGGTCAGTACCAGGGTCAGCTACAGTGTATATACAGGGTCAGTACCAGGGTATATACAGGGTCAGTACCAGGGTATATACAGGGTCAGTACCAGGGTCAGCTACAGTGTATATACAGGGTCAGTACCAGGGTCAGTACCAGGGTATATACAGGGTCAGTACCAGGGTTTATACAGGGTCAGTACCAGGGTCAGTACCAGGGACAGTACCAGGGTCAGCTACAGTGTATAAAAGGGTCAGTGCCAGGGTATATACAGGGTCAGTACCAGGGTCAGCTACAGTGTATATACAGGGTCAGTACCAGGGTCAGTACCAGGGTATATACAGGGTCAGTACCAGGGTATATACATGGTCAGTACCAGGGTATATACAGGGTCAGTACCAGGGTCAGCTACAGTGTATAAACAGGGTCAGGTCCAGGACCATATTTCCAATGTGATTCTCTCTCCCTGAACAATCTGTTTAGAATTATTTATCCTTATTCCACACAGTTGGAATCCAAAATGGCACCCTCTTCCCTATGTCGTGCACTACTTTTGACCAGAGCCCTATGGGTAGCAGTGCACTACATAGGGATATAGGGTGCCATTTAGGACACACCCAGAGGATCTCAAATCCACCGCATAAAATCTCTTCTTCTGTTAGTATTATCTCAGTCTGAAAGAACAGACGAGTCCACAGCAGCACAAAGATGGGCTTTATTCACTGACGCGCATATCATAACCATCCAACACATTCCTTTAATAAAGTCTTTGTTATCATATTACACACTATTCAGTATTACAGAATATAAATGTCTTTATTATAGTCTAACCAGGGCCCTATAAGGTGGCATATTACACACTATTTAGTAATATGTCTTTATTATAGTTTGACCAGGGCCCTATAAGGTGGCATATTACACACTATTCAGTATTACAGAATATAAATGTCTTTATTATAGTCTAACCAGGGCCCTATAAGGAGTCATAATACACACTATTTAGTAATATGTCTTTATTATAGTCTAACCAGGGCCCTATAAGGAGTCATAATGCACACTATTTAGTATTACAGAATATAAATGTCTTTATTATAGTCTAACCAGGGCCCTATAAGGAGTCATAATGCACACTATTTAGTATTACAGAATATAAATGTCTTTATTATAGTTTGACCAGGGCCCTATAAGGTGGCATTTGGAACACATCCATTTGGATCTTGTCAATAAGAGCACATGGAGACCTCCTCAGTCCTTGCTACGGTATCGGCAGGTATTGTCAATAAGAGCACATGGAGACCTCCTCAGTCCTTACTACAGTATCGGCAGGTATTGTCAATAAGAGCACACGGAGACCTCCTCAGTCCTTACTACGGTATCGGCAGGTATTGTCAATAAGAGCACACAGAGACCTCCTCAGTCCTTACTAAGGTATCGGCAGGTATTGTCAATAAGAGCACGTGGAGACCTCCTCAGTCCTTACTAAGGTATCGGCAGGTATTGTCAATAAGAGCACGTGGAGACCTCCTCAGTCCTAACTGAGGTATCGGCAGGTATTGTCAGGGATAAACTCTAATTGTAAACTGGGTTGTTTGAGCCCTGAATGCTGATTGGCTGACAGCCATGGTATATCAGACCATATTTCAGGAATTTGACATTAGCAATAAGGCACCTCAGGGTTTTGTAGTATATGGCCAATATACCACAGTTAAGGGCTGCTAAGGTACCCCACCTAACAACAGCCCTTCGCCACGGTATATTGGACATATTCCTCCCCCCCTCGAGCATTATTCCTTCATTAATTAACCAACACTGATGGTGTTTCACATTGGATTACAGGATTCAGTGTTGTCTGGTTGTAAACACTGATGGTGTTTCTCATTGGATTACAGGATTCAGTGTTGTCTGGTTGTAAACACTGATGGTGTTTCTCATTGGATTACAGGATTCAGTGTTGTCTGGTTGTAAACAATGATGGTGTTTCTCATTGGATTACAGGATTCAGTGTTGTCTGGTTGTAAACACTGATGGTGTTTCACATTGGATTACAGGATTCCGTGTTGTCTGGTTGTAAACACTGATGGTGTTTCACATTGGATTACAGGATTCAGTGTTGTCTGGTTGTAAACACTGATGGTGTTTCACATTGGATTACAGGATTCCGTGTTGTCTGGTTGTAAACACTGATGGTGTTTCACATTGGATTACAGGATTCAGTGTTGTCTGGTTGTAAACACTGATGGTGTTTCACATTGGATTACAGGATTCAGTGTTGTCTGGATGTAAACACTGATGGTGTTTCTCATTGGATTACAGGATTCAGTGTTGTCTGGTTGTAAACACTGATGGTGTTTCACATTGGATTACAGGATTCAGGATTCAGTGTTGTCTGGTTGTAAACACTGATGGTGTTTCACATTGGATTACAGGATTCAGTGTTGTCTGGTTGTAAACACTGATGGTGTTTCACATTGGATTACAGGATTCAGTGTTGTCTGGTGTAAACACTGATGATGTTTCTCATTGGATTACAGGATTCAGTGTTGTCTGGATGTAAACACTGATGGTGTTTCACATTGGATTACAGGATTCAGTGTTGTCTGGTTGTAAACACTGATGGTGTTTCACATTGGATTACAGGATTCAGTGTTGTCTGGTTGTAAACACTGATGGTGTTTTCACATTGGATTACAGGATTCAGTGTTGTCTGGATGTAAACACTGATGGTGTTTCTCATTGGATTACAGGATTCAGTGTTATCTGGTTGTAAACACTGATGGTGTTTCACATTGGATTACAGGATTCAGGATTCAGTGTTGTCTGGATGTAACACTGATGGTGTTTCTCATTGGATTACAGGATTCAGTGTTGTCTGGTTGTAAACACTGATGGGGAGATTTGATGCCTTCATCACCCAGCCATCACCTCATCCTGTATTCTCCCTCTCCCCCTGTATTCACCCTCTCCTCCTATATTCACCCTCTCCTCCTGTATTCTCCCTCTCCTCCTGTATTCTCCCTCTCCTCCTGTATTCTCCTTCTCCCCTGTATTCTCCCTCTCCTCCTGTATTCTCCCTCTCCTCCTGTATTCTCCCTCTCGTCCTGTATTCACCCTGTCGTCCTGTATTCACCCTCATCGTCCTGTATTCACCCTCTCCCCCTGTATTCACCCTCTCGTCCTGTATTCACCCTCTCGTCCTGTATTCACCCTCTCGTCCTGTATTCAACCCTCTCGGCCTGTATTCACCCTCTCCCCCTGTATTCACCCTCCTCCTCCTGTATTCTCCTCTCGTCCTGTATTCACCCTCGTCGTCCTGTATACACCCTCTCGTCCTGTATTCACCCTCTCGTCCTGTATTCACCCTCTCGTCTGTATTCACCCTCTCGTCCTGTATTCAGCCCTCTCGTCCTGTATCAGCCTCTCGTCCTGTATTCACCCTCTCGTCCTGTATTTCACCCTCTCGTCCTGTATTCAACCACCTCTCGTCCTGTATTCACCCTCTCCCCCTGTATTCACCCTCTCCCCCTGTATTCACCCTCGCCCCGCTGTATTCACCCTCTCCTCCTGTATTCTCCCTTCTCGTCCTGTATTCACCACTCTCGTCCTGTATTCACACCCTCTCGTCCTGTATTCACCCTCTCGTCCTTTTCCCCTCTCCCCCTGTATTCACCCTCTCGTCCTGTATTCAAACCACGCTCGGCCTTATTCACCCTCGCGCTTTATCAACACTCTCCCCCTGTATTACCTCTCCTCGTATTCCCTTTCCTCCTGTATTCACCCTCTCCCCCTGTATTCACCCTCTACCCCTTGTTTCCCCTTCTCCCCCTGTATTCACCCTCTCATCCTGTATTCACCCTCGTCCGTATTCACACCCTCTCCTCCTATATTCATTCTCTCTCTATCTCCCCTTCTCTCTCTCTCTTCCCTCTCTCCCCTGTATTCTCCCTCCCTCCCTCTCCTCTCCTTCCCCTCTCTCTCTCCCTCTCTCTCTCTCTCTCTCTCTCTTCTCTCTCTCTCTCTCTCTCTCTCCTCTCTCTCTCTCTCTCTCTCTCTCTCTCTCTCTCTCTCTCTCTCTCTCTCTCTCTCTCTCTCTCTCTCTCTCTCTCTCTCTCTCTCTCTCTCTCTCTCTCTCTCTCTCTCTCTCTCCTTCTCTCTCTCCCTCCCTCCCTCCCTCTCTCTCCCTCCCTCCCTCCCTCCCTCTCTCTCTCTCTCTCTCTCTCCCTCTCCCCCTGTATGTCACCCTCTCGTCCTGTATTCACCCTCTCGTCCTGTATTCACCCTCTCGTCCTGTATTCACCCTCTCGTCCTGTATTCACCCTCTCGTCCTGTATTCACCCTCTCGTCCTGTATTCACCCTCTCGTCCTGTATTCACCCTCTCGTCCTGTATTCACCCTCTCCTCCTGTATTCTCCCTTTCCTCCTGTATTCACCCTCTCCCCCTGTATTACCCTCTCCTCCTGTATTCACCCTCTCGTCCTGTATTCACCCTCTCGTCCTGTATTCACCCTCTCGTCCTGTATTCACCCTCTCGTCCTGTATTCACCCTCTCGTCCTGTATTCACCTCTCGTCCTGTATTCACCCTCTCCTCCTATATTCATTCTCTCTCTATCTCTCTATCTCCCTTCTCTCTCTCTCTCTCTCTCTCTCTCTTCTCTCTCTCTCTCTCTCTCTCTCTCTCTCCTCTCTTCTCTCTCTCTCTCTCTCTCTCTCTCTCTCTCTCTCTCTCTCTCTCTCTCTCTCTCTCTCTCTTCTCTCTCCTCTCTCTCTCTCTCTCTCTCTCTCTCTCTCCCTCCCTCCCTCCCTCCCTCTCTCTCTCTCTCTCTCTCTCTCCCCCCTGTATTCACCCTCTCGTCCTGTATTCACCCCTCTCGTCCTGTATTCACCCCTCTCGTCCTGTATTCACCCTCTCGTCCTGATTCAACCCTTCTCGTCCTGTATTCACCCTCTGTTCCTGTATTCACCCTCTCGTCCTGTATTCACCCTCTCGTCCCTGTATTCACCCTCTCCTCCTGTATTCTCCCTTTCCTCCTGTATTCACCCTCTCCCCCTGTATTACCCTCTCCTCCTGTATTCACCCTCTCGTCCTTGTATTCACCCTCTCGTCCTGTATTCACCCGCTACTCGTCCTGTATTCACCCTCTCGTCCTGTATTGTATTCACCCTCTCGTCCTGTATTCACCCTCTCGTCCTGTATTCACCCTCTCCTCCTATATTCATTCTCTCTCTATCTCTCTATCTCCCCTTCTCTCTCTCTCTCTCTCTCTCTCTCTCTCTCTCTCTCTCTCTCTCTCTCTCTCTCTCTCTCTCTCTCTCTCTCTCTCTCTCTCTCTCTCTCTCTCTCTCTCTCTCTCTCTCTCTCTCTCTCTCTCTCTCTCTCTCTCTCTCTCTCTCTCTCTCTCTCTCTCTCTCTCTCTCTCTCTCTCTCTCTCTCACTCTCTCACTCTCTCACTCTCTCACTAACATGGACCAGGCACATTACCCCACTACAGCACTAACATGGACCAGGCCCATTACCCCACTACAGCACTAACATGGACCAGGCCTATTACCCCACTACAGCACTAACATGGACCAGGCCCATTACCCCCACTACAGCACTAACATGGACCAGGCCTATTACCCCACTACAGCACTAACATGGACCGGCACATTACCCCACTACAGCACTAACATGGACCCGGCCCATTACCCCACTACAGCACTAACATGGACCAGGCCTATTACCCCACTACAGCACTAACATGGACCGGCACATTACCCCACTACAGCACTAACATGGACCAGGCCCATTACCCCACTACAGCACTAACATGGACCAGGCCCATAACCCCACTACAGCACTAACATGGACCAGGCCCATTACCCCACTACAGCACTAACATGGACCAGGCCCATTACCCCACTACAGCACTAACATGGACCAGGCCCATTACCCCACTACAGCACTAACATGGACCCGGCCCATTACCCCACTACAGCACTAACATGGACCAGGCCCATTACCCCACTACAGCACTAACATGGACCAGGCCCATTACCCCACTACAGCACTAACATGGACCAGGCCCATTACCCCACTACAGCACTAACATGGACCAGGCCCATTACCCCACTACAGCACTAACATGGACCCGGCCCATTACCCCACTACAGCACTAACATGGACCAGGCCCATTACCCCACTACAGCACTAACATGGACCAGGCCCATTACCCCACTACAGCACTAACATGGACCAGGCCCATTACCCCACTACAGCACTAACATGGACCAGGCCCATTACCCCACTACAGCACTAACATGGACCAGGCCCATTACCCCACTACAGCACTAACATGGACCAGGCCCATTACCCCACTACAGCACTAACATGGACCCGGCCCAACCATTCTATGCTGATCTTTCAGCTATATTTTCCCTGTGTTTACCTGAGGGGAAACATGACACACACACCTACGTGCTGGAAGTACACACACACACTAGCCTATTTCAGTATTTATTTTTTTGCATACGCTGCAAGTGTAATGCTACACCTGGAGGATAGAACACATCAATTATCAACTACAGATCAAATAAAATGCAAGCATGCAAACATACTCCCCCTCAGGGATGACCTCAGGAATGACAATCATTTCATCTGCATGGGAAGTAGTTGAAGTCTCATGTGACCTCTCGCTAGCTGGGTTCTCTCTCTCAATGATGTATTTTCCGAGGGAGGAGAGAGGATGAGAGAGGGAGGAGAGGGGATGAGAGAGGGAAGAGAGGAGGAGGAGATAGGATGAGAGAGGGAGGAGAGAGGGATGAGTGGAGGTGGAGAGAGGGAGGTGATGAGGAGGAGAGAGGGAGGAGAGGAGGAGGAGAGAGGGAGGAGAGGGGGGGCTCCATGACACTCGCCAGTGTCCCAAATGGCACCCTATTCCCTTTTATAGTACACTACTGTTGACCAATCACTACTTCCATATAGTGCACTAAATAGGGAACAGGGTGACATTAGGGATGCACAGCATTAATCCCTCTGGCCTGCCCCTGTGCATCAGCATCCATCCCTCTGGCCTGCCCCTGTGCATCAGCATCATTCCCTCTGGCCTGCCCATGTGTATCAGCATCCATCCCTCTGGCCTGCTCCTGTGCATCAGCATCAATCCCTCTGACCTGCCCCTGTGCATCAGCATCAATCCCTCTGGCCTGCCCCTGTACATCAGCATCAATCCCTCTGGCCTGCCCCTGTACATCCGCATCAATCCCTCTGGCCTGCCCCTGTGCATCAGCATCCATCCCTCTGGCCTGCCCCTGTGCATCAGCATCAATCCCTCTGGCCTGCCCATGTGTATCAGCATCAATCCCTCTGGCCTGCTCCTGTGCATCAGCATCAATCCCTCTGGCCTGCCCCTGTACATCAGCATTCATCCCTCTGGTCTGCCCCTGTGCATCAGCATCAATCCCTCTGGCCTGCCCCTGTGTATTAGCATCAATCCCTCTGGCATGCCCCTGTGTATCAGCATCAATCCCTCTGGCCTGCGCCTGTGCATCAGCATCCATCCCTCTGAACTGCCCCTGTGCATCAGCATCAATCCCTCTGGCCTGCCCCTGTACATCACCATTCATCTCTCTGGCCTGCCCCTGTGCATCAGCATCCATATCTATGGCCTGCCCCTGTACATCATCATCCATCCCTCTGGCCTGCTCCTGTGCATCAGCATCCATATCTCTGGCCTGCCCCTGTGCATCAGCATGAAATCCCTCTGGCCTGCTCCTGTGCATCGGCATCAATTAAACACAACAACAAACAGTGAATCTCTTATGTATTTTAAAAGACCAAAACAAAATCAAGAGACAAATAAATAAATACATATCCCTCCTCCCTCCCTGCCTGGCTGGCTGCTAAGTTGTGTAATGAATTGTCTCCCTCTTTGAATGGAGAGACAGTGGCTGGGCACCCTGTCAACGGCTAGCCATGCCTTCCTCCTGGCTACTCCACCCTCGGCCAACAGTTCCACCCCCCCCCCCACCCCCCGCAGCTACTCGCCCAAGCCTCCCCAGCTTCTCCTTTACCCAAATCCAGATAGCAGATGTTCTGAAAGAGCTGCAAAACCTGGACCCGTACAAATCAGCTGGGCTTGACAATCTGGACCCTCTATTTCTGAAACTATTCGCCGCCATTGTCCTAACCCCTATTACCAGCATGTTCAACCTCTCATATCGTCTTTGATCCCCAAGGATTGGAAAGCTGCCGCAGTCATCCCCCTCTTCAAAGGGGGAGACACCCTGGACCCAAACTATTTCAGACCTATATCCATCCTGCCTTGCCTATCTAAGGTCTTCGAAAGCCAAGTCAACAAACAGATCACTGACCATCTCGAATCCCACCGTACCTTCTCCGCTGTGCAATCTGGTTTCCGAGCCGGTCACGGGTGCACCTCAGCCACGCTCAAGGTACTAAACAATATCATAACCGCCATTGATAAAAGACAGTACTGTGCAGCCGTCTTCATCGACCTGGCCAAGGCTTTTGACTCTGTCAATCACCATATTCTTATCGGCAGACTCAGTAGCCTCGGTTTTTCTAATGACTGCCTTGCCTGGTTCACCAACTACTTTGCAGAGTTCAGTGTGTCAAATCGGAGGGCATGTTGTCCGGTCCTCTGGCAGTCTCTATGGGGGTGCCACAGGGTTCAATTCTCGGGCAGACTCTTTTCTCTGTATATATCAATGATGTTGCTCTTGCTGCGGGCGATTCCCTGATCCACCTCTACGCAGACGACACCATTCTATATACTTCTGGCCCTTTCTTGGACACTGTGCTATCTAACCTCCAAACAAGCTTCAATGCCATACAACACGTTCTGTGGCCTCCAACTGCTCTTAAACGCTAGTAAAACCAAATGCACGCTTTTCAACCGTTCGCTGCCTGCACCCGCACGCCCGACTAGCATCACCACCCTGGATGGTTCCGACCTAAAATATGTGGACATCTATAAATAGCTAGGTGTCTGGCTAGACTGTAAACTCTCCTTCCAGACTCATATCAAACTTCTTCAATCAATCTAAATTCAAATCTAGAGTCGGCTTTCTATTCCGCAACAAAGCCTCCTTCACTCACGACGCCAAACTTACCCTAGTAAAACTTACTATCCTACCGATCCTCGACTTCGGCGATGTCATCTACAAAATAGCTTCCAATACTCTACTCAGCAAACTGGATGCAGTTTATCACAGTGCCATCCGTTTTGTTACTAAAGCACCTTATACAACCTACCACTGCGACCTGTATGCTCTAGTCGGCTGGCCCTCGCTACATATTTGTCGCCAGACCCACTGGCTCCAGGTCATCTACAAGTCCATGCTAGGTAAAGCTCCGCCTTATCTCAGTTCACTGGTCACGATGGCAACACCCAACGCCTTTCCTTCCAGTTCGCTGCTGCCTGTGACTGGAACGCATTGCAAAAATCGCTGAAGTTGGAGACTTATCTCCCTCACCAACTTTAAACATCTGCTATCTGTACATAGTCCATCGGTAAATAGCCCACCCAATTTACCTACCTCATCCCCATACTGTTTTTATTTATTTACTTTTCTGCTATTTCTGCTACACCAGTATCTCTACCTGCACATGACCAACTGATCATTTATCACTCCAGTGTTAATCTGCAAAATTGTAATTATTCGCCTACCTCCTCATGCCTTTTGCACACAATGTATATAGACTTTTTTTCTACTGTGTTGACTTGTTATTGTTTACTCCATGTGTAACTCTGTGTTGTTGTCTGTTCACACTGCTATGCTTTATCTTGGCCAGGTCGCAGTTGTAAATGAGAACTTGTTCTCAACTAGCCTACCTGGTTAAATAAAGGTGAAATAAATACAATTAAAATCAAATAAATAGTGCACTACTTAGGCAATAGGGTGCCATTTGGGATGCAGGTTGAGGAAGGAATCATCCCTCCCTCCTTCCAACTGCTGTACTATTTGTTTACTCTGCTCATTAACAGTCATCAGTAGAGAAGGTACTTTACAGCCATCAGTAGAGAAGGTACTTTACAGCCATCAGTAGAGAAGGTACTTTACAGCCATCAGTAGAGAAGTTACTTTACAGCCATCAGTAGAGAAGGTACTTTACAGCCATCAGTAGAGAAGGTACTTTACAGCCATCAGTAGAGAAGGTACTTTACAGCCATCAGTAGAGAAGGTACTTTACAGCCATCAGTAGAGAAGGTACTTTACAGCCATCAGTAGAGAAGGTACTTTACAGCCATCAGTAGAGAAGTTACTTTACAGCCATCGGTAGAGAAGTTACTTTACAGCCATCAGTAGAGAAGTTACTTTACAGCCATCAGTAGAGAAAGTACTTTACAGCCATCAGTAGAGAAGGTACTTTACAGCCATCAGTAGAGAAGTTACTTTACAGCCATCAGTAGAGAAGGTACTTTACAGCCATCAGTAGAGAAGTTACTTTACAGCCATCAGTAGAGAAGGTACTTTACAGCCATCAGTAGAGAAGTTACTTTACAGCCATCAGTAGAGAAGGTACTTTACAGCCATCAGTAGAGAAGTTACTTTACAGCCATCAGTAGAGAAAGTACTTTACAGCCATCAGTAGAGAAGGTACTTTACAGCCATCGGTAGAGAAGGTACTTTACAGCCATCAGTAGAGAAGGTACTTTACAGCCATCAGTAGAGAAGGTACTTTACAGTCATCGGTAGAGAAGGTACTTTACAGCCATCAGTAGAGAAGGTACTTTACAGCCATCAGTAGAGAAGGTACTTTACAGCCATCAGTAGAGAAGGTACTTTACAGCCATCAGTAGAGAAGGTACTTTACAGCCATCAGTAGAGAAGGTACTTTACAGCCATCAGTAGAGAAGGTACTTTACAGCCATCAGTAGAGAAGTTACTTTACAGCCATCAGTAGAGAAGGTACTTTACAGCCATCAGTAGAGAAGGTACTTTACAGCCATCAGTAGAGAAGTTACTTTACAGCCATCAGTAGAGAAAGTACTTTACAGCCATCAGTAGAGAAGGTACTTTACAGCCATCAGTAGAGAAGGTACTTTACAGCCATCAGTAGAGAAAGTACTTTACAGCCATCAGTAGAGAAGGTACTTTACAGCCATCAGTAGAGAAAGTACTTTACAGCCATCAGTAGAGAAGTTACTTTACAGCCATCAGTAGAGAAAGTACTTTACATCCATCAGTAGAGAAGGTACTTTACAGCCATCAGTAGAGAAAGTACTTTACAGCCATCAGTAGAGAAGGTACTTTACAGCCATCAGTAGAGAAGGTACTTTACAGCCATCAGTAGAGAAGGTACTTTTTACAGCCATCAGTCGAGAAGGTACTTTACATCCATCAGCTGTTCTGCTTTCAAGGAGCGGGACTCTAACCCGGATGCTTTTAAGAAATCCTGTTATGCCCTCAGACAAACCATCAAACAGCCAAGTATAAATACAGGACTAAGATTGAATCCTACAACACCGGCTCAGATGCTCGTCGGATGTGGCAGGGTTTGCAAACTATTACGGACTACGAAGGTATACCCAGCAGCGAGCTGCCCAGCGACATGAGCCTACCTGGGCACTGCCAGCCCCATAAATAAACCTCAGACTGGGCCCTGCCAGCCCCATAAATAAACATCAGACTGGGTGCAGCCAGCCCCATAAATAAACATCAGACTGGGCGCAGCCAGCCCCATAAATAAACATCAGACTGGGCACTGCCAGCCCCATGAATAAACATCAGACTGGGCACTGCCAGCCCCATAAATAAACATCAGACTGGGCGCAGCCAGCCCCATAAATAAACATCAGACTGGGCACTGCCAGCCCCATAAATACACAGACTGGGAACTGCCAGCCCCATAAATAAACAGACTGGGCACTGCCAGCCCCATAAATAAACAGACTGGGCACTGCCAGCCCCATAAATAAACATTAGACTGGGCACTGCCTGCCCCATAAATAAACATCAGACTGGGCACTGCCAGCCCCATAAATAAACAGACTGGGCACTGCCAGCCCCATAAATAAACATTAGACTGGGCACTGCCAGCCCCATAAATAAACATTAGACTGGGCACTGCCAGCCCCATAAATAAACATCAGACTGGGCACTGCCAGCCCCATAAATAAACAGACTGGGCACTGCCAGCCCCATGAATAAACATCAGACTGGGCACTGCCAGCCCCATAAATAAACATCAGACTGGGCGCAGCCAGCCCCATAAATAAACATCAGACTGGGCACTGCCAGCCCCATAAATACACAGACTGGGAACTGCCAGCCCCATAAATAAACAGACTGGGCACAGCCAGCCGCATGAATAAACATCCGACTGGGCACTGCCAGCCCCATAAATAAACAGACTGGGCACTGCCAGCCCCATAAATAAACAGACTGGGCACTGCCAGCCCCATAAATAAACATTAGACTGGTCACTGCCAGCCCCATAAATAAACATCAGACTGGGCACTGCCAGCCCCATAAATAAACAGACTGGGCACTGCCAGCCCCATAAATAAACAGACTGGGCACTGCCAGCGCCATCAATAAACAGACTGGGCACTGCCAGCGCCATCAATAAACAGACTGGGCACTGCCAGCCCCATCAATAAACAAACAATACAACCTCTTACCGGGCACTGCCAGCCCCATAAATAAACAGACTGGGCACTGCCAGCGCCATCAATAAACAAACAATACAACCTCTTACTGGGCACTGCCAGCGCCATCAATAAACTAACAATACAACCTCTTACTGGGCACTGCCAGCCCCATCAATAAACTAACAATACAACCTCTTACTGGGCACTGCCAGCCCCATCAATAAACAAACAATACAACCTCATACTGGGCACTGCCAGCCCCATCAATAAACAAACAATACAACCTCTTACTGGGCACTGCCAGCCCCATCAATAAACAAACAAACAAGGAAGAGAAGCTAGGTCCTAGAGAGACGGAAGGTGGCAACATTTTCCCAACAACGACATGGATGTATTTATACTATATCTACTACTGCTGTACAGATATAGGCATACAGAAGGAGGCTAATTGGTAAATCTTCTATCAGAATCTGTTTTATTATATTGTTAAATCACAAGAGTAATAACTCTGGTAGGCCTAAAACATTCTTCCTCACCTCAAATCCAACTGTTGGCGTCAGTTGGAGCATCGGTGCGCACTGCCTTCATATGCATACAGTACAACAGATTAATACCACACAAAACCGTCACAAAAGTGTCTGAACTTTAGGGTAATATTAAAAGTAAATTAAGTCATTTTATAGGGAAAATACCAAGGGTTATTATATTGCGGCATTAAGTTTGGCGTCTTGCCCTCTTGGTTTTTCCTTTTCATGGTTTGAGTAACATTGTAATTCTATTACATTGCAGCAAACACAGCATAACAGTTGGAAGGAAATGGCTCAACAGAATGAAACAAAACATTTGTTGAATATTTTAAGAACTGGTTCAAACCTTCACAAAAGTTTGGAACAGGCTTATATTGCAGCAATTACCAACCAAGGCCAGTGCATACCGTAGGCCTACCAACCAAGGCCAGTGCATACCGTAGGCCTACCAACCAAGGCCAAGGCCTACCAACCAAGGCCAGTGCATACCGTAGGCCTACCAACCAATGGCCAGTGCATACCGTAGGCCTACCAACCAAGGCCAAGGCCTACCAACCAAGGCCAGTGCATACCGTAGGCCTACCAACCAAGGCCAGTGCATACCGTAGGCCTACCAACCAAGGCCAAGGCCTACCAACCAAGGCCAGTGCATACCATAGGCCAACCAACCAAGGCCAGTGCATACCGTAGGCCTACCAACCAAGGCCAGTGCATACCGTAGGCCTACCAACCAAGGCCAGTGCATACCGTAGGCCTACCAACCAATGCCAGTGCATACCGTAGGCTTACCAACCAATGCCAGTGCATACAGTAGGCCTACCAACCAAGGCCAGTGCATACCGTAGGCCTACCAACCAAGGCCAGTGCATACCGTAGGCCTACCAACCAAGGCCAGTGCATACCGTAGGCCTACCAACCAAGGCCCAAGGCCTACCAACCAAAGCCAGTGCATACCGTAGGCCTACCAACCAAGGCCAGTGCATACCGTAGGCCTACCAAGGCCAGTGCATTACCGTAGGCTACCAACCAAGGCCAGTGCATACCGTAGGCCTACCAACCAAGGCCAGTGCATACCGTAGGCCTACCAACCAAGGCCAGTGCATACCGTAGGCCTACCAACCAAGGCCAGTGCATACCGTAGGCCTACCAACCAAGGCCAGTGCATACCGTAGGCCTACCAACCAAGGCCAGTGCATACCGTAGGCCTACCAACCAATGCCAAGGCCTACCAACCAAGGCCAGTGCATACCGTAGGCCTACCAACCAAGGCCAGTGCATACTGTAGGCCTACCAACCAAGGCCAGTGCATACCGTAGGCCTACCAACCAAGGCCAGTGCATACCGTAGGCCTACCAACCAAGGCCAGTGCATACCGTAGGCCTACCAACCAAGACCAGTGCATACCGTAGGCCTACCAACCAAGGCCAGTGCATACCGTAGGCCTACCAACCAATGACAGCAATAGGCGAATGCATTTACATTTTAGTAATTTAGCAGACGCTATTATCCAGAGTGACTTACAGGAGCAATTATGGTTCAATGCCTTGCTCAAGGGCACATTGGTAGATCTTTCACCTAGTCGGTTCGGGATTCAAACCAGCAACCTTTCGGTTATTGGCCCAATGCTCTTAACTGCTAGGCTATCTGCTACTTATTTTAAAACAGGCCTACTTTTAACCTTTTAGCATATGGACCACAAAATCAAAAAGAAACACAAAAGGAAACAAAAAACAGTTGTTGCTTACTTAAAGAACTGGTTTAGATTCTTAAATAGGCCTACAATAATAATACACAATAACAATTATGATAAAACAAATGATAATAAATATTTAATGAAATCAATTAAAGTTAGCAAAATGCCCCGAGGACATTCCCCTTGTTGGCTTCTGTTAAATGACACTCTCCTTTAACTTTGGTTTTACTTCAATTAAAAAGGCCTCCATCTATGCAATTAACAGCAGCCTATCAGCCAAGGCTCCTGTGACTCCCCCTCTTCTCTCTCCTATCAGCCTAGGCCAAGGCTCCTCTGACTCGTCCTCTCTCCTATCAGCCAAGGCTCCTCTGACTCGCCCTCTTCTCTCTCCTATCAGCCTAGGCCAAGGCTCCTCTGACTCGCCCTCTTCTCTCTCTCTCTCTCTTATCAGCCTAGGCCAAGGCTCCTCTGACTCGTCCTCTCTCCTATCAGCCAAGGCTCCTCTGACTCGCCCTCTTCTCTCTCCTATCAGCCTAGGCCAAGGCTCCTCTGACTCGCCCTCTTCTCTCTCTCTCTCTCTCTAATCAGCCTAGGCCAAGGCTCCTCTGACTCGCCCTCTTCTCTCTTTCCTATCAGCCTAGGCCAAGGCTCCTCTGACTCGCCCTCTTCTCTCTCTCTCTCTCTTATCAGCCTAGGCCAAGGCTCCTCTGACTCGTCCTCTCTCCTATCAGCCAAGGCTCCTCTGACTCGCCCTCTTCTCTCTCCTATCAGCCTAGGCCAAGGCTCCTCTGACTCGCCCTCTTCTCTCTCTCTCTCTTATCAGCCTAGGCCAAGGCTCCTCTGACTCGTCCTCTCTCCTATCAGCCAAGGCTCCTCTGACTCGCCCTCTTCTCTCTCCTATCAGCCAAGGCTCCTCTGACTCACCCTCTTATCTCTCTCCTATCAGCCAAGGCTCCTCTGACTCACCCTCTTCTCTCTCTCCTATCAGCCTAGGCCAAGGCTCCTCTGACTCGCCCTCTTCTCTCTCCTATCAGCCTAGGCCAAGGCTCCTCTGACTCGCCCTCTTCTCTCTCTCTCATCAGCCTAGGCCAAGGCTCCTCTGACTCGCCCTCTTCTCTCTCTCCTATCAGCCTAGGCCAAGGCTCCTCTGACTCGTCCTCTCTCCTATCAGCCAAGGCTCCTCTGACTCGCCCTCTTCTCTCTCCTATCAGCCTAGGCCAAGGCCAAGGCTCCTCTGACTCGCCCTCTTCTCTCTCGCTCTCCTATCAGCCTAGGCCAAGGCTCCTCTGACTCGCCCTCTTCTCTCTCCTATCAGCCAAGGCTCCTCTGACTCTCCCTCTTCTCTCTCCTATCAGCCTAGGCCAAGGCTCCTCTGACTCGCCCTCTTCTCTCTCTCTCTCTCTCCTATCAGCCTAGGCCAAGGCTCCTCTGACTCGCCCTCTTCTCTCTCTCCTATCAGCCTAGGCCAAGGCTCCTCTGACTCGCCCTCTTCTCTCTCTCCTATCAGCCTAGGCCAAGGATCCTCTGACTCGTCCTCTTCTCTCTCTCCTATCAGCCAAGGCTCCTCTGGCTCGCCCTCTTCTCTCTCCTATCAGCCTAGGCCAAGGCTCCTCTGACTCGCACTCCTCTCTCTCCTATCAGCCAAGGCTCCTCTGACTCGCCCTCTTCTCTCTCCTATCAGCCTAGGCCAAGGCTCCTCTGACTCGCCCTCTTCTCTCTCGCTCTCCTATCAGCCTAGGCCAAGGCTCCTCTGACTCGCCCTCTTTTCTCTCCTATCAGCCAAGGCTCCTCTGACTCTCCCTCTTCTCTCTCCTATCAGCCTAGGCCAAGGCTCCTCTGACTCGCCCTCTTCTCTCTCTCTCTCTCTCCTATCAGCCTAGGCCAAGGCTCCTCTGACTCACCCTCTTCTCTCTCTCCTATCAGCCTAGGCCAAGGCTCCTCTGACTCGCCCTCTTCTCTCTCTCCTATCAGCCTAGGCCAAGGATCCTCTGACTCGCCCTCTTCTCTCTCTCCTATCAGCCAAGGATCCTCTGACTCACCCTCTTCTCTCTCTCCTATCAGCCTAGGCCAAGGATCCTCTCACTCGCCCTCTTCTCTCTCTCCTCAGCAGTACACGTAAGGTGAGCAGCCAGAACCAGTTTCAGCTGGACAGTAGATAGACATTTTATTGAGTTGCAATTGGCTGACAAAGGTAACAAGCTACTGCAGTTCTCATCTTCTCACACACATAACATTAACAGAGGACGATTTACACAGTAAATGCATTTTAATTGCACATACCAGAGAAATGTGGCAATTATATCAGACCCAACACATATCCGAGACAAACGTCCGCATTTAGGACCTGGATCCGCTTATGTCCTGGGTCGGATCTGGTAATTTAGGGTCTGTAGGACCCGTGAAGTCCTTTAGTATGGGGTTCCTCCAAACCAAACAAATCACACAGTGAGAGTTGCTCTGTCAGCAAGATCACCTGGTTTAACATGGACCCCATTCAAAAAGATGACTGGCAACACACACAAGCCTGCCTGCCAGCATCACTACATCTAGCTAGGCCAGCATCTCTTGAGGTTGGTCTTAAATGGTACGACAGACAGACAGACAGATTACCCCAACCCAGGTACCCTGTCTCGTTTGCAGCCTCCCCCTCTCTCTGACACTGTACATGTTGGCACCTCTAGGATCAAGCTGCTCTTCTCTGGGTTAAATTGACAGCAGTGTCTTGTTTCTTCTGATAGGCTCCATATGTTTCCCTGTCAGAGAGAGTGATGAAGGAGACAGACTGCCTCACAAATGAAACCATATTACATGTATTTTTCTTCTATCCCTCCCATCTCTTCTATCCCTCTTATCTCTTATTATTATTTTTATTCTATCTACTCTCTCTCCTATATATTCTCTCTTCTATCTTATCAATCACTCCTATATATTCTATCTACTCTCTCTCCTATATATTCTCTCTTCTATCTTATCAATCACTCCTATATATTCTATCTACTCTCTCTCCTATATATTCTCTCTTCTATCTTATCAATCACTCCTATATATATTCTCTCTTCTATCTTTCATATCACTCCTATATATTCTATCTACTCTCTCTCCTACATATTCTATCTACTCTCTCTCCTACATATTCTCTTTCTCATATCACTCCTATATATTCTATCTACTCTCTCTCCTATATATTCTCTCTTCTATCTTATCAATCACTCCTATATATATTCTCTCTTCTATCTTTCAAATCAATCCTATATATTATATCTACTCTCTCTCCTACATATTCTATCTACTCTCTCTCCTATATATTTTATATATTCTCTCTCTCATATCACTCCTATAAATTCTATCTACTCTCTCCTACATATTCTCTCTCTCATATCACTCCTATATATTCTCTCTTCTATCTTTCATATCACTCCTATGTATTCTCTCTCTCTTCTATCCCTCCTATATATTCTCGCTCTCTCTCTTCTATCCCTCCTATATATTCTCTCTCTTCTATCCCTCCTATATATTCTCTCTCTTCTATCCCTCCTATATATTCTCTCTCTTCTATCCCTCCTATATATTCTCTCTCTCTTCTATCCCTCCTATATATTCTCTCTCTTCTATCCCTCCTATATATTCTCTCTCTCTTCTATCCCTCCTATATATTCTCGCTCTCTCTCTTCTATCCCTCCTATATATTCTCTCTCTTCTATCCCTCCTATATATTCTCTCTCTCTTCTATCCCTCCTATATATTCTCTCTCTCTTCTATCCCTCCTATATATTCTCTCTCTCTCTCTTCTATCCCTCCTATATTCTCTTTCTCTTCTATCCCTCCTATATATTCTCTCTCTCTTCTATCCCTCCTATATATTCTCTCTCTCTTCTATCCCTCCTATATATTCTCTCTCTCTTCTATCCCTCCTATATATTCTCTCTCTCTTCTATCCCTCCTATATATTCTCTCTCTCTTCTATCCCTCCTATATATTCTCTCTCTCTTCTATCCCTCCTATATATTCTCTCTCGCTTCTATCCCTCCTATATATTCTCTCTCGCTTCTATCCCTCCTATATATTCTCTCTCTCTTCTATCCCTCCTATATATTCTCTCTCTCTTCTATCCCTCCTATATATTCTCTCTCTCTTCTATCCCCCCTATATATATTCTCTCTCTCTTCTATCCCCCCTATATATTCTCTCTCTCTTCTATCCCCCCTATATATTCTCTCTCTGTTCTATCCCTCCTATATATTCTCTCTCTCTTCTATCCCTCCTATATATTCTCTCTCTCTTCTATCCCTCCTATATATTCTCTCTCTCTTCTATCCCTCCTATATATTCTCTCTCTCTTCTATCCCTCCTATATATTCTCTCTCTCTTCTATCCCTCCTATATATTCTCTCTCTCTTCTATCCCTCCTATATATTCTCTCTCTCTTCTATCCCTCCTATATATTCTCTCTCTCTTCTATCCCTCCTATATATTCTCTCTCTCTTCTATCCCTCCTATATATTCTCTCTCTCTTCTATCCCTCCTATATATTCTCTCTCTCTTCTATCCCTCCTATATATTCTCTCTCTCTTCTATCCCTCCTATATATCTCTCTCTCTTCTATCCCTCCTATATATTCTCTCTCTCTTCTATCCCTCCTATATATTCTCTCTCTCTTCTATCCCTCCTATATATTCTCTCTCTCTCTTCTATCCCTCCTATCGCTTCTGACTCACCCTGGGATGAGTCCTGCGACAAATCCGAAAAGCCTCCCGGTATCACCATGACGACGATGACCGGGGCTGAGTTGAACAGATGGCCTCAGTGTGCCGCGCAGCAATTAAAGAGAAGGAGAATACAGCAGGGGGAGGGAGGAGAATGTGAGGAGGGAAAGTGGAGCTGGGGGAGGAGGGGAAGGAAAGTGGGTCAGGATCAGGGGATCTGGAGGGGAGGAGGGGGAGAGGACATGTAGCTAGCTCTGCCTGCAGGTTTGTGTGTGGACGTGCACAGTTATTAACACACTCAGTTATACACACACAAAACTCAACACAGCCACGTGTTCACGCTTCACTGCCCTCCTTCCTCCAGCGCTAACCGCCCCATCCCCCAACAAAACAAATACCCACCCCTCCTCTACCCACACACCCCTCACCCATCTCTGGCTAAGCTGGGAGGATGGGACCTGATCCATTTAGACTTGTCTGGTCTGGGATAATAGAACCTGATCCATTTAGATTTGGCTGGAAAGGAATGATAGGACCTGATTATTTTAGATTGGGATGATCGGACCTGATCCATTTAGACTGGGATGATAGGACCTAATCCATTTAGACTGGGGTGATAGGACCTGATCCATTTAGACTGGGGTGATAGGACCTGATCCATTTAGACTGGGATGATAGGACCTAATCCATTTAGACTGGGATGATAGGATCTGATCCATTTAGACTGGGATGGTGGGACCTAATCCATTTAGACTGGGATGATAGGACCTAATCCATTTAGACGGGGATGATAGGACCTGATCCATTTAGACGGGAATGATAGGACCTGCTCCATTTAGACTGGGATGATAGCACCTGCTCCATTTAGACTGGGATGATAGGACCTGATCCATTTAGACTGGGATGATAGGACCTGATCCATTTAGACTGGGATGATAGGACCTGATCCATTTAGACTGGGATGATAGGACCTGATCCATTTAGACTGGGATGGGATGATAGGACCTGATCCATTTAGACTGGGATGGGATGATAGGACCTGATCCATTTAGACTGGGATGATAGGACCTGATCCATTTAGACTGGGATGATAGGACCTGATCCATTTAGACTGGGATGATAGGACCTGATCCATTTAGACTGGGATGGGATGATAGGACCTGATCCATTTAGACTGGGATGGGATGATAGGACCTGATCCATTTAGACTGGGATGATAGGACCTGATCCATTTAGACTGGGATGATAGGATCTGATCCATTTAGACTGGGATGATAGGATCTGATCCATTTAGACTGGGATGATAGGACCTAATCCATTTAGACTGGGATGATAGGACCTAATCCATTTAGACGGGGATGATATGACCTGATCCATTTAGACGGGAATGATAGGACCTGCTCCATTTAGACTGGGATGATAGCACCTGCTCCATTTAGACTGGGATGATAGGACCTGATCCATTTAGACTGGGATGATAGGACCTAATACATTTAGACTGGGATGATAGGACCTGATCCATTTAGACGGGGATGATAGGACCTAATACATTTAGACTGGGATGATAGGACCTGATCAATTTAGACTGGGATGATAGGACCTAATCCATTAGACTGGGGTGATAGGACCTGATCCATTTAGACTGGGGTGATAGGACCTGATCCATTTAGACTGGGATGATAGGACCTGATCCATTTAGACTGGGATGATAGGACCTGATCCATTTAGACGGGGATGATAGGACCTAATCAATTTCGACTGGGATGATAGGACATGATCCATTTGGACTGGGATGATAGGACATGATCCATTTAGACTGGGATGATAGCACCTGCTCCATTTAGACTGGGATGATAGGACCTGATCCATTTAGACTGGGGTGATAGGACCTGATCCATTTAGACTGGGATGGTGTGATAGGACCTGATCCATTTAGACTGGGATGATAGGACTTGATCCATTTAGACTGGGATGATAGGACCTAATCCATTTAGACTGGGATGATAGGATCTGATCCATTTAGACTGGGATGATAGGACCTAATCCATTTAGACTGGGATGATAGGACCTAATCCATTTAGACGGGATGATAGGACCTGATCCATTTAGACGGGAATGATAGGACCTGCTCCATTTAGACTGGGATGATAGCACCTGCTCCATTTAGACTGGGATGATAGGACCTGATCCATTTAGACTGGGATGATAGGACCTGATCCATTTAGACTGGGATGATAGGACCTGATCCATTTAGACTGGGATGATAGGACCTGATCCATTTAGACTGGGATGGGATGATAGGACCTGATCCATTTAGACTGGGATGATAGGACCTGGTCCATTTAGACTGGGATGATAGGACCTGATCCATTTAGACTGGGATGATAGGACCTGATCCATTTAGACTGGGATGATAGGACCTGATCCATTTAGACTGGGATGATAGGACCTGATCCATTTAGACTGGGATGATAGGACCTGATCCATTTAGACTGGGATGGGATGATAGGACCTGATCCATTTAGACTGGGATGGGATGATAGGACCTGATCCATTTAGACTGGGATGGGATGATAGGACCTGATCCATTTAGACTGGGATGGGATGATAGGACCTGATCCATTTAGACTGGGATGATAGGACCTGATCCATTTAGACTGGGATGATAGGATCTGATCCATTTAGACTGGGATGATAGGACCTAATCCATTTAGACTGGGATGATAGGACCTAATCCATTTAGACGGGGATGATAGGACCTGATCCATTTAGACGGGAATGATAGGACCTGATCCATTTAGACTGGGATGATAGGACCTAATACATTTAGACTGGGATGATAGGACCTAATACATTTAGACTGGGATGATAGGACCTGATCCATTTAGACGGGGATGATAGGACCTAATCAATTTCGACTGGGATGATAGGACATGATCCATTTGGACTGGGATGATAGGACATGATCCATTTAGACTGGGATGATAGCACCTGCTCCATTTAGACTGGGATGATAGGACCTGATCCATTTAGACTGGGATGATAGGACCTGATCCATTTAGACTGGGATGGTGTGATAGGACCTGATCCATTTAGACTGGGATGATAGGACTTGATCCATTTAGACTGGGATGATAGGACCTAATCCATTTAGACTGGGATGATAGGACCTAATCCATTTAGACTGGGATGATAGGATCTGATCCATTTAGACTGGGATGATAGGACCTAATCCATTTAGACTGGGATGATAGGACCTAATCCATTTAGACGGGGATGATAGGACCTGATCCATTTAGACGGGAATGATAGGACCTGCTCCATTTAGACTGGGATGATAGCACCTGCTCCATTTAGACTGGGATGATAGGACCTGATCCATTTAGACTGGGATGATAGGACCTGGTCCATTTAGACTGGGATGATAGGACCTGATCCATTTAGACTGGGATGATAGGACCTGATCCATTTAGACTGGGATGATAGGACCTGATCCATTTAGACTGGGATGGGATGATAGGACCTGATCCATTTAGACTGGGATGATAGGACCTGATCCATTTAGACTGGGATGATAGGACCTGATCCATTTAGACTGGGATGATAGGACCTGATCCATTTAGACTGGGATGTGATGATAGGACCTGATCCATTTAGACTGGGATGGGATGATAGGACCTGATCCATTTAGACTGGGATGATAGGACCTGATCCATTTAGACTGGGATGATAGGATCAGATCCATTTAGAGTGGGATGATAGGATCTGATCCATTTAGACTGGGATGATAGGACCTAATCCATTTAGACTGGGATGATAGGACCTAATCCATTTAGACGGGGATGATAGGACCTGATCCATTTAGACGGGAATGATAGGACCTGCTCCATTTAGACTGGGATGATAGCACCTGCTCCATTTAGACTGGGATGATAGGATCTGATCCATTTAGAGTGGGATGATAGGATCTGATCCATTTAGACTGGGATGATAGGACCTAATCCATTTAGACTGGGATGATAGGACCTAATCCATTTAGACGGGGATGATAGGACCTGATCCATTTAGACGGGAATGATAGGACCTGCTCCATTTAGACTGGGATGATAGCACCTGCTCCATTTAGACTGGGATGATAGGACCTGATCCATTTAGACTGGGATGATAGGACCTAATACATTTAGACTGGGATGATAGGACCTGATCCATTTAGACTGGGATGATAGGACCTAATACATTTAGACTGGGATGATAGGACCTGATCCATTTAGACGGGGATGATAGGACCTAATACATTTAGACTGGGATGATAGGACCTAATCTATTTAGACTGGGATGGGATGATAGGACCTGATCCATTTAGACTGGGATGATAGGACTTGATCCATTTAGACTGGGATGATAGGACCTGCTCCATTTAGACTGGGACGATAGGACCTGATCCATTTAGACTGGGATGATAGGACCTGATCCATTTAGACTGGGATGAGATGATAGGACCTGATCCATTTAGACTGGGATGATAGGACCTAATCCATTTAGACTGGGATGGGATGATAGGACCTGATCCATTTAGACTGGGATGATAGGACTTGATCCATTTAGACTGGGATGATAGGACCTGACCCATTTAGACTGGGATGATAGGACACGATCCATTTAGACTGGGATGATAGGACACAATCCATTTAGACTGGGATGATACGACCTAATACATTTAGACTGGGATGATAGGACCTGATCCATTTTGACGGGGATGATAGGACCTAATCCATTTAGACTGGGATGATAGGACCTAATCCATTTAGACTGGGATGATAGGACCTAATCCATTTAGACTGGGATGGGATGATAGGACCCGGTCCATTTAGACTGGGATGATAGGACCCGATCCATTTAGACTGGGGTGATAGGACCTGATCCATTTAGACTGGGATGATAGGACCTGATCCATTTAGACTGGGATGATAGGACCTGATCCATTTAGACTGGGATGATAGGACCTGATCCATTTAGACTGGGATGATAGGACCTGATCCATTTAGACTGGGATGATAGGACCTGCTCCATTTAGACTGGGACGATAGGACCTGATCCATTTAGACTGGGATGATAGGACCTGATCCATTTAGACTGGGATGGGATGATAGGACCTGATCCATTTAGACTGGGATGATAGGACCTGATCCATTTAGACTGGGATGATAGGACCTGATCCATTTAGACTGGGATGGGATGATCGGACCTGATCCATTTAGACTGGGATGGGATGATAGGACCTGATCCATTTAGACTGGGATGATAGGACCTGGTCCATTTAGACTGGGATGAAAGGACCTGATCCATTTAGACTGGGATGATAGGACCTGATCCATTTAGACTGGGATGATAGGACCTGATCCATTTAGACTGGGATGATAGGACCTGCTCCATTTAGACTGGGACGATAGGACCTGATCCATTTAGACTGGGATGATAGGACCTGATCCATTTAGACTGGGATGAGATGATAGGACCTGATCCATTTAGACTGGGATGATAGGGCCTGATCCATTTAGACTGGGATGATAGGACCTGATCCATTTAGACTGGGATGATAGGATGGACCAGGCAGATTCCAATATAAGGGGGACCTAGGTTGACCACTGGGTGTTAGTATTCCCACTTGTTCAATAAAGATCTGGAGGAAGTTGATTACCTTTTCAAAACAAAATCACAATTAACTCAAATATATAAATGGTCTATAACTAAACTAAATCAGCATATGATAATACCAGGGCATTGTTGAACTGTTAATACGTGTTCAGTGTCCTGGTTATATAATATAACAACACAATACACATGAGCTTCTGAAGGCTGCGTGGGACCAGAAGAGGTTTAGGAGCGTGTGGAGATTCAGGGGTTCTCCAACACAATACACATGAGCTTCTGAAGGCTGCGTGGGACCAGAAGAGGTTTAGGAGCGTGTGGAGATTCAGGGGTTCTCCAACACAATACACATGAGCTTCTGAAGGCTGCGTGGGACCAGAAGAGGTTTAGGAGCGTGTGGAGATTCAGGGGTTCTCCAACACAATACACATGAGCTTCTGAAGGCTGCGTGGGACCAGAAGAGGTTTAGGAGCGTGTGGAGATTCAGGGGTTCTCCAACACAAGCGGGAAAAAATGTAATCAACTTTATTTGCACAGCTCTTTTCATTCAGCTAGCCAGGCATGCAGGCAGACGTCCCAAGGTGCACTGCAGGAACATGAGGCTGCAGTCAGAAATACAATTTCATGGTGTAATGGAGTCACCCCTGGAACGAATACACTGGAACGCACACACAACCCTGGATGGAACGCACACACAACCCTGGATGGAACGCACACACAACCCTGGATGGAACGCACACACAACCCTGGATGGAACGCACACACAACCCTGGATGGAACGTGGGCCTCATCCAAAACATCATGGCCCTGTCCTCTCAACCCCTCCTCCATACCCCTCAGAGCACAACATGTATATCTGTCTGACTCGTTTACATTTAAGCCCCTCCTTCCCCTTGCAAATTCTTTTTCCATTAATTAGTAAGGAAGCACAATCAGTAAGTCGATTTACAGTCTAACTCCAAAAGCTGGCAGACTGAATGGGTCTGGACGAGAAGTGCTTCTGTGTGTTAGTGCATGCGTGTGCTTGTGCAGTGTGTGTGCGTGCCTGTGTGGGGTGTGGAGTGCGGTGAGTGTGTGTGAGTGTGTGTGTGTGTGTGTGTGTGTGTGTGTGTGTGTGTGTGTGTGTGTGTGTGTGTGTGTGTGTGTGTGTGTGTGTGTGTGTGTGTGTGTGCGTGTGTGTGTGTGTGTGTGCGTGTGTGTATTGTCTTGAGGTCTAACACAGAAAGGTCTTGGTGTCATATTTCAACATGATGTTTCTCTTCCAGGATTCAGCTCTAACAGGACAGAGAGGAACCAGAACAAACTAGATCCAGTCACAATGGAAGCATATTGCCCAGGGCTCTGGTCTATAGTAGTACCACTATATAGGGAATAGGGCCCTGGTCTATAGTAGTGCACTATATAGGGAATAGGGCTCTGGTCTATAGTAGTGCACTATATAGGGAATAGGGCCCTGGTCTATAGTAGTGCACTATATAGGGAATAGGGCTCTGGTCTATAGTAGTGCACTATATAGGGAATAGGGCCCTGGTCTATAGTAGTGCACTATATAGGGAATAGGGCTCTGGTCTATAGTAGTACCACTATATAGGGAATAGGGCCCTGGTCTATAGTAGTGCACTATATAGGGAATAGGGCTCTGGTCTATAGTAGTACCACTATATAGGGAATAGGGCCCTGGTCTATAGTAGTACCACTATATAGGGAATAGGGCTCTGGTCTATAGTAGTGCACTATATAGGGAATAGGGCTCTGGTCTATAGTAGTGCACTATATAGGGAATAGGCCTCTGGTCTATAGTAGTGCACTATATAGGGAATAGGGCTCTGGTCTATAGTAGTGCACTATATAGGGAATAGGGCTCTGGTCTATAGTAGTGCACTATATAGGGAATAGGGCTCTGGTCTATAGTAGTGCACTATATAGGGAATAGGGCTCTGGTCTATAGTAGTGCACTATATAGGGAATAGGGCTCTGGTCTATAGTAGTGCAATATATAGGGAATAGGGCTCTGGTCTATAGTAGTGCACTATATAGGGAATAGGCCTCTGGTCTATAGTAGTGCACTATATAGGGAATAGGGCTCTGGTCTATAGTAGTGCACTATATAGGGAATAGGGCTCTGGTCTATAGTAGTGCACTATATAGGGAATAGGGCTCTGGTCTATAGTAGTGCACTATATAGGGAATAGGGCTCTGGTCTATAGTAGTGCAATATATAGGGAATAGGGCTCTGGTCTATAGTAGTGCACTATATAGGGAATAGGCCTCTGGTCTATAGTAGTGCACTATATAGGGAATAGGGCTCTGGTCTATAGTAGTGCACTATATAGGGAATAGGGCTCTGGTCTATAGTAGTGCACTATATAGGGAATAGGGCTCTGGTCTATAGTAGTGCACTATATAGGGAATAGGCCTCTGGTCTATAGTAGTGCACTATATAGGGAATAGGCCTCTGGTCTATAGTAGTGCACTATATAGGGAATAGGGCTCTGGTCTATAGTAGTGCACTATATAGGGAATAGGGCTCTGGTCTAAAGTAGTACCACTATATAGGGTATAGGGCTCTGGTCTAAAGTAGTGCACTATATAGGGAATAGGGCTCTGGTCTAAAGTAGTGCACTATATAGGGAATAGGGCTCTGGTCAAATCAAATCAAATCAAATAGTAGTATTCCCTACTATTCCCTACTATATTGCCCAGGGCTCTGGTCTATAGTAGTGCACTATATAGGGAATAGGGCTCTGGTCTATAGTAGTACCACACTATATAGGGAATAGGGCTCTGGTCTATAGTAGTACCACTATATAGGGAATAGGGCTCTGGTCTAAAGTAGTACCACTATATAGGGAATAGGGCTCTAGTCTATAGTAGTGCACTATAGAGGGAATAGGGCTCTGGTCTAAAGTAGTGCACTATATAGGGAATAGGGCTCTGGTCTAAAGTAGTGCACTATATAGGGAATAGGGCTCTGGTCTATAGTAGTGCACTATATAGGGAATAGGGCTCTGGTCTATAGTAGTGCACTATATAGGGAATAGGGCTCTGGTCTAAAGTAGTACCACCATATAGGGAATAGGGCTCTGGTCTAAAGTAGTGCACTATATAGGGAATAGGGCTCTGATCAAATCAAATCGAATCAAATAGTAGTATTCCCTACTATTCCCTACTATATTGCCCAGGGCTCTGGTCTATAGTAGTGCACTATATAGGGAATAGGGCTCTGGTCTATAGTAGTGCACTATATAGGGAATAGGGCTCTGGTCTAAAGTAGTACCACTATATAGGGAAAGGGGCTCTGGTCTATAGTAGTGCACTATATAGGGAATAGGGCTCTGGTCTATAGTAGTGCACTATATAGGGAATAGGGCTCTGGTCTATAGTAGTGCACTATATAGGGAATAGGCCTCTGGTCTATAGTAGTGCACTATATAGGGAATAGGCCTCTGGTCTATAGTAGTGCACTATATAGGGAATAGGGCTCTGGTCTATAGTAGTGCACTATATAGGGAATAGGGCTCTGGTCTATAGTAGTGCACTATATAGGGAATAGGGCTCTGGTCTAAAGTAGTACCACTATATAGGGAATAGGGCTCTGGTCTAAAGTAGTGCACTATATAGGGAATAGGGCTCTGGTCTAAAGTAGTGCACTATATAGGGAATAGGGCTCTGGTCAAATCAAATCAAATCAAATAGTAGTATTCCCTACTATTCCCTACTATATTGCCCAGGGCTCTGGTCTATAGTAGTGCACTATATAGGGAATAGGGCTCTGGTCTATAGTAGTGCACTATATAGGGAATAGGGCTCTGGTCTATAGTAGTACCACTATATAGGGAATAGGGCTCTGGTCTAAAGTAGTGCACAATATAGAGAATATGGCTCTGGTCTATAGTAGTGCACTATATAGGGAATAGGGCTCTGGTCTAAAGTAGTACCACTATATAGGGAATAGGGCTCTGGTCTATAGTAGTGCACTATATAGGGAATAGGCTCTGGTCTAAAGTAGTACCACTATATAGGGAATAGGGCTCTGGTCTATAGTAGTACCACTATATAGGGAATAGGGCTCTGGTCTATAGTAGTACCACTATATAGGGAATAGGGCTCTGGTCTATAGTAGTGCACTATATAGGGAATAGGGCTCTGGTCTATAGTAGTACCACTATATAGGGAATAGGGCCCTGGTCTATAGTAGTGCACTATGTAGGGAATAGGGCTCTGGTCTAAAGTAGTGCACTATATAGGGAATAGGGCTCTGGTCTATAGTAGTACCACTATATAGGGAATAGGGCTCTGGTCTATAGTAGTACCACTATATAGGGAATAGGGCTCTGGTCTATAGTAGTACCACTATATAGGGAATAGGGCTCTGGTCTATAGTAGTACCACTACATAGGGAATAGGGCTCTGGTCTCTAGTAGTGCACTATATAGGGAATAGGGCTCTGGTCTATAGTAGTGCACTATATAGGGAATAGGGCTCTGGTCTATAGTAGTACCACTATATAGGGAATAGGGCTCTGGTCTAGAGTAGTGCACTATGTAGGGAATAGGGCTCTGGTCTAAAGTAGTGCACTATATAGGGAATAGGGCTCTGGTCTATAGTAGTACCACTATATAGGGAATAGGGCTCTGGTATATAGTAGTGCACTATATAGGGAATAGGGCTCTGGTCTATAGTAGTGCACTATATAGGGAACAGGGCCCTGGTCTATAGTAGTGCACTATATAGGGAATAGGGCTCTGGTCTATAGTAGTGCACTATATAGGGAATAGGGCCCTGGTCTATAGTAGTGCACTATATAGGGAATAGGGCTCTGGTCTATAGTAGTACCACTATATAGGGAATAGGGCTCTGGTCTATAGTAGTGCACTATATAGGGAATAGGGCTCTGGTCTATAGTAGTGCACTATATAGGGAATAGGGCCCTGGTCTATAGTAGTGCACTATATAGGGAATAGGGCTCTGGTCTATAGTAGTGCACTATATAGGGAATAGGGCTCTGGTCTATAGTAGTACACTATATAGGGAATAGGACTCTGGTCTATAGTAGTGCACTATATAGGGAATAGGGCTCTGGTCTATAGTAGTGCACTATATAGGGAATAGGGCTCTGGTCTATAGTAGTGCACTATATAGGGAATAGGGCTCTGGTCTATAGTAGTGCACTATATAGGGAATAGGGCTCTGGTCTATAGTAGTGCACTATATAGGGAATAGGGCTCTGGTCTATAGTAGTGCACTATATAGGGAATAGGCCTCTGGTCTATAGTAGTGCACTATATAGGGAATAGGCCTCTGGTCTATAGTAGTGCACTATATAGGGAATAGGCCTCTGGTCTATAGTAGTGCACTATATAGGGAATAGGCCTCTGGTCTATAGTAGTACCACTATATAGGGAATAGGGCTCTGGTCTATAGTAGTACCACTATATAGGGAATAGGGCTCTGGTCTATAGTAGTACCACTATATAGGGAATAGGGCTCTGGTCTATAGTAGTAACACTACATAGGGAATAGGGCTCTGGTCTATAGTAGTGCACTATATAGGGAATAGGGCTCTGGTCTATAGTAGTGCACTATATAGGGAATAGGGCTCTGGTCTATAGTAGTACCACTATATAGGGAATAGGGCTCTGGTCTATAGTAGTGCACTATGTAGGGAATAGGGCTCTGGTCTAAAGTAGTGAACTATATAGGGAATAGGGCTCTGGTCTATAGTAGTACCACTATATAGGGAATAGGGCTCTGGTATATAGTAGTGCACTATATAGGGAATAGGGCTCTGGTCTATAGTAGTGCACTATATAGGGAATAGGGCCCTGGTCTATAGTAGTGCACTATATAGGGAATAGGGCTCTGGTCTATAGTAGTGCACTATATAGGGAATAGGGCCCTGGTCTATAGTAGTGCACTATATAGGGAATAGGGCTCTGGTCTATAGTAATGCACTATATAGGGAATAGGGCTCTGGTCTATAGTAGTGCACTATATAGGGAATAGGGATCTGGTCTATAGTAGTGCACTATATAGGGAATAGGGCTCTGGTCTATAGTAGTGCACTATATAGGGAATAGGGCCCTGGTCTATAGTAGTGCACTATATAGGGAATAGGGCTCTGGTCTATAGTAGTGCACTATATAGGGAATAGGGCTCTGGTCTATAGTAGTGCACTATATAGGGAATAGGGCTCTGGTCTATAGTAGTGCACTATATAGGGAATAGGGCTCTGGTCTAAAGTAGTGCACTATATAGGGAATAGGGCTCTGGTCTAAAGTAGTGCACTATATAGGGAATAGGGCTCTGGTCAAATCAAATCAAATCAAATAGTAGTATTCCCTACTATTCCCTACTATATTGCCCAGGGCTCTGGTCTATAGTAGTGCACTATATAGGGAATAGGGCTCTGGTCTATAGTAGTGCACTATATAGGGAATAGGGCTCTGGTCTATAGTAGTGCACTATATAGGGAATAGGGCTCTGGTCTATAGTAGTGCACTATATAGGGAATAGGGCTCTGGTCTATAGTAGTGCACTATATAGGGAATAGGCCTCTGGTCTATAGTAGTGCACTATATAGGGAATAGGCCTCTGGTCTATAGTAGTGCACTATATAGGGAATAGGCCTCTGGTCTATAGTAGTGCACTATATAGGGAATAGGCCTCTGGTCTATAGTAGTACCACTATATAGGGAATAGGGCTCTGGTCTATAGTAGTACCACTATATAGGGAATAGGGCTCTGGTCTATAGTAGTACCACTATATAGGGAATAGGGCTCTGGTCTATAGTAGTAACACTACATAGGGAATAGGGCTCTGGTCTATAGTAGTGCACTATATAGGGAATAGGGCTCTGGTCTATAGTAGTGCACTATATAGGGAATAGGGCTCTGGTCTATAGTAGTACCACTATATAGGGAATAGGGCTCTGGTCTATAGTAGTGCACTATGTAGGGAATAGGGCTCTGGTCTAAAGTAGTGAACTATATAGGGAATAGGGCTCTGGTCTATAGTAGTACCACTATATAGGGAATAGGGCTCTGGTATATAGTAGTGCACTATATAGGGAATAGGGCTCTGGTCTATAGTAGTGCACTATATAGGGAATAGGGCCCTGGTCTATAGTAGTGCACTATATAGGGAATAGGGCTCTGGTCTATAGTAGTGCACTATATAGGGAATAGGGCCCTGGTCTATAGTAGTGCACTATATAGGGAATAGGGCTCTGGTCTATAGTAATGCACTATATAGGGAATAGGGCTCTGGTATATAGTAGTGCACTATATAGGGAATAGGGATCTGGTCTATAGTAGTGCACTATATAGGGAATAGGGCTCTGGTCTATAGTAGTGCACTATATAGGGAATAGGGCCCTGGTCTATAGTAGTGCACTATATAGGGAATAGGGCTCTGGTCTATAGTAGTGCACTATATAGGGAATAGGGCTCTGGTCTATAGTAGTGCACTATATAGGGAATAGGGCTCTGGTCTATAGTAGTGCACTATATAGGGAATAGGGCTCTGGTCTAAAGTAGTGCACTATATAGGGAATAGGGCTCTGGTCTAAAGTAGTGCACTATATAGGGAATAGGGCTCTGGTCAAATCAAATCAAATCAAATAGTAGTATTCCCTACTATTCCCTACTATATTGCCCAGGGCTCTGGTCTATAGTAGTGCACTATATAGGGAATAGGGCTCTGGTCTATAGTAGTGCACTATATAGGGAATAGGGCTCTGGTCTATAGTAGTGCACTATATAGGGAATAGGGCTCTGGTCTATAGTAGTGCACTATATAGGGAATAGGGCCCTGGTCTATAGTAGTGCACTATATAGGGAATAGGGCTCTGGTCTATAGTAGTGCACTATATAGGGAATAGGGCCCTGGTCTATAGTAGTGCACTATATAGGGAATAGGGCTCTGGTCTATAGTAGTGCACTATATAGGGAATAGGGCTCTGGTCTATAGTAGTGCACTATATAGGGAATAGGGCTCTGGTCTATAGTAGTGCACTATATAGGGAATAGGGCTCTGGTCTATAGTAGTGCACTATATAGGGAATAGGGCTCTGGTCTATAGTAGTGCACTATATAGGGAATAGGGCTCTGGTCTATAGTAGTGCACTATATAGGGAATAGGGCTCTGGTCTATAGTAGTGCACTATATAGGGAATAGGGCTCTGGTCTATAGTAGTGCACTATATAGGGAATAGGCCTCTGGTCTATAGTAGTGCACTATATAGGGAATAGGCCTCTGGTCTATAGTAGTGCACTATATAGGGAATAGGGCTCTGGTCTATAGTAGTGCACTATATAGGGAATAGGGCTCTGGTCTATAGTAGTGCACTATATAGGGAATAGGGCTCTGGTCTATAGTAGTGCACTAAGGAAGTGGATGGCTGCAAACTTTCTACTATTAAACTCGGACAAAACAGAGATGCTTGTTCTAGGTCCCAAGAAACAAAGAGATCTTCTGTTGAATCTGACAATTAATCTTAATGGTTGTACAGTCGTCTCAAATAAAACTGTGAAGGACCTCGGCGTTACTCTGGACCCTGATCTCTCTTTTGAAGAACATATCAAGACCATTTCGAGGACAGCTTTTTTCCATCTACGTAACATTGCAAAAATCAGAAACTTTCTGTCCAAAAATGATGCAGAAAAATTAATCCATGCTTTTGTCACTTCTAGGTTAGACTACTGCAATGCTCTATTTTCCGGCTACCCGGATAAAGCACTAAATAAACTTCAGTTAGTGCTAAATACGGCTGCTAGAATCCTGACTAGAACCAAAAAATTTGATCATATTACTCCAGTGCTAGCCTCTCTACACTGGCTTCCTGTCAAAGCAAGGGCTGATTTCAAGGTTTTACTGCTAACCTACAAAGCATTACATGGGCTTGCTCCTACCTATCTCTCTGATTTGGTCCTGCCGTACATACCTATACGTACGCTACGGTCACAAGACGCAGGCCTCCTAATTGTCCCTAGAATTTCTAAGCAAACAGCTGGAGGCAGGGCTTTCTCCTATAGAGCTCCATTTTTATGGAACGGTCTGCCTACCCATGTCAGAGACGCAAACTCGGTCTCAACCTTTAAGTCTTTACTGAAGACTCATCTCTTCAGTGGGTCATATGATTGAGTGTAGTCTGGCCCAGGAGTGGGAAGGTGAACGGAAAGGCTCTGGAGCAACGAACCGCCCTTGCTGTCTCTGCCTGGCCGGTTCCCCTCTTTCCACTGGGATTCTCTGCCTCTAACCCTATTACAGGGGCTGAGTCACTGGCTTGCTGGGGCTCTCTCATGCCGTCCCTGGAGGGGGTGCGTCACCTGAGTGGGTTGATTCACTGTTGTGGTCATCCTGTCTGGGTTGGCGCCCCCCCCCCCTTGGGTTGTGCCGTGGCGGAGATCTTTGTGGGCTATACTCAGCCTTGTCTCAGGATGGTAAGTTGGTGGTTGAAGATATCCCTCTAGTGGTGTGGGGGCTGTGCTTTGGCAAAGTGGGTGGGGTTATATCCTTCCTGTTTGGCCCTGTCCGGGGGTGTCCTCGGATGGGGCCACAGTGTCTCCTGACCCCTCCTGTCTCAGCCTCCAGTATTTATGCTGCAGTAGTTTATGTGTCGGGGGGCTGGGGTCAGTTTGTTATATCTGGAGTACTTCTCCTGTCCTATTCGGTGTCCTGTGTGAATCTAAGTGTGCGTTCTCTAATTCTCTCCTTCTCTCTTTCTTTCTCTCTCTCGGAGGACCTGAGCCCTAGGACCATGCCCCAGGACTACCTGACATGATGACTCCTTGCTGTCCCCAGTCCACCTGGCCATGCTGCTGTTCCAGTTTCAACTGACCTGAGCCCTAGGACCATGCCCCAGGACTACCTGACATGATGACTCCTTGCTGTCCCCAGTCTACCTGGCCATGCTGCTGCTCCAGTTTCAACTTCCACCTGACTGTGCTGCTGCTCTAGTTTCAACTGTTCTGCCTTATTATTATTCGACCATGCTGGTCATTTATGAACATTGAACATCTTGACCATGTTCTGTTATAATCTCCACCCGGCACAGCCAGAAGAGGACTGGCCACCCCACATAGCCTGGTTCCTCTCTAGGTTTCTTCCTAGGTATTGGCCTTTCTAGGGAGTTTTTCCTAGCCACCGTGCTTCTACACCTGCATTGCTTGCTGTTTGGGGTTTTGGGCTGGGTTTCTGTACAGCACTTTGGGATATCAGCTGATGTACGAAGGGCTATATAAATAAATTTGATTTGATTTGACTATATAGGGAATAGGGCTCTGGTCTATAGTAGTGCACTATATAGGGAATAGGCCTCTGGTCTATAGTAGTGCACTATATAGGGAATAGGCCTCTGGTCTATAGTAGTGCACTATATAGGGAATAGGCCTCTGGTCTATAGTAGTGCACTATATAGGGAATAGGCCTCTGGTCTATAGTAGTGCACTATATAGGGAATAGGGCTCTGGTCTATAGTAGTGCACTATATAGGGAATAGGGCTCTGGTCTATAGTAGTGCACTATATAGGGAATAGGGCTCTGGTCTAAAGTAGTACCACTATATAGGGAATAGGGCTCTGGTCTAAAGTAGTGCACTATATAGGGAATAGGGCTCTGGTCTAAAGTAGTGCACTATATAGGGAATAGGGCTCTGGTCAAATCAAATCAAATCAAATAGTAGTATTCCCTACTATTCCCTACTATATTGCCCAGGGCTCTGGTCTATAGTAGTGCACTATATAGGGAATAGGGCTCTGGTCTATAGTAGTGCACTATATAGGGAATAGGGCTCTGGTCTATAGTAGTACCACTATATAGGGAATAGGGCTCTGGTCTAAAGTAGTACCACTATATAGGGAATAGGGCTCTGGTCTATAGTAGTGCACTATAGAGGGAATAGGGCTCTGGTCTAAAGTAGTGCACTATATAGGGAATAGGGCTCTGGTCTAAAGTAGTGCACTATATAGGGAATAGGGCTCTGGTCTAAAGTAGTACCACTATATAGGGAATAGGGCTCTGGTCTAAAGTAGTGCACTATATAGGGAATAGGGCTCTGGTCTATAGTAGTGCACTATATAGGGAATAGGGCTCTGGTCTATAGTAGTGCACTATATAGGGAATAGGGCTCTGGTCTAAAGTAGTACCACCATATAGGGAATAGGGCTCTGGTCTAAAGTAGTGCACTATATAGGGAATAGGGCTCTGGTCAAATCAAATCAAATCAAATAGTAGTATTCCCTACTATTCCCTACTATATTGCCCAGGGCTCTGGTCTATAGTAGTGCACTATATAGGGAATAGGGCTCTGGTCTATAGTAGTGCACTATATAGGGAATAGGGCTCTGGTCTATAGTAGTACAACTATATAGGGAATAGGGCTCTGGTCTAAAGTAGTGCACTATATAGGGAATAGGGCTCTGGTCTATAGTAGTGCACTATATAGGGAATAGGGCTCTGGTCTAAAGTAGTACCACTATATAGGGAATAGGGCTCTGGTCTATAGTAGTGCACTATATAGGGAATAGGGCTCTGGTCTAAAGTAGTACCACTATATAGGGAATAGGGTGCTGGTCTATAGTAGTGCACTATATAGGGAATAGGGCTCTAGTCTAAAGTAGTGCACTATATAGGGAATAGGGCTCTGGTCTAAAGTAGTGCACTATATAGGGAATAGGGCTCTGGTCTAAAATAGTACCACTATATAGGGAATAGGGCTCTGGTCTAAAGTAGTGCACTATATAGGGAATAGGGCTCTGGTCTATAGTAGTGCACTATATAGGGAATAGGGCTCTGGTCTATAGTAGTGTACTATATAGGGAATAGGGCTCTGGTCTATAGTAGTGCACTATATAGGGAATAGGGCTCTGGTCTAAAGTAGTGCACTATATAGGGAATAGGGCTCTGGTCTATGGTAGTGTACTATATAGGGAATAGGGCTCTGGTCTATAGTAGTGCACTATATAGGGAATAGGGCTCTGGTCTAAAGTAGTGCACTATATAGGGAATAGGGCTCTGGTCTAAAGTAGTGCACTATATAGGGAATAGGGCTCTGGTCTAAAGTAGTACACTATATAGGGAATAGGGCTCTGGTCTATAGTAGTGCACTATATAGGGAATAGGGCTCTGGTCTATAGTAGTGCACTATATAGGGAATAGGCCTCTGGTCTAAAGTAGTGCACTATATAGGGAATAGGGCTCTGGTCTAAAGTAGTGCACTATATAGGGAATAGGCCTCTGGTCTATAGTAGTGCACTATATAGGGAATATGGCTCTGGTCTATAGTAGTAGCACTATATAGGGAATAGGGCTCTGGTCTAAAGTAGTGCACTATATAGGGAGTAGGGCTCTGGTCTATAGTAGTACCACTATATAGGGAATCGGGCTCTGGTCTATAGTAGGACACTATATAGGGAATAGGGCTCTGGTCTAAAGTAGTGCACTATATAGGGAATAGGGCTCTGGTCTATAGTAGGACACTATATAGGGAATAGGGCTCTGGTCTATAGTAGGACACTATATAGGGAATAGGGCTCTGGTCTAAAGTAGCGCACTATATAGGGAATAGGGCTCTGGTCTATAGTAGTGCACTATATAGGGAGTAGGGCTCTGGTCTATAGTAGCGCACTATATAGGGAATAGGGTGCCATTTGGGATGTTTGACCCGTGGGGTCCATCTGAAACATATCTATAGTCACACCATGGTTAGTATTGGTGGGAACAAAGCACAAAGAAATCAGAAAATAGGAGAAAAATACATACAAAGTAGAAAAGTCTGCATTAAACTACTACGCTGCCAGTGAAGGCTAGTTCACAGCCTTCACACTACTATAGACCAGACAGGCTAGTTCACAGCCTTCACACTACTATAGACCAGACAGGCTAGTTCACAGCCTTCACACTACTATAGACCAGACAGGCTAGTTCACAGCCTTCACACTACTATAGACCAGACAGGCTAGTTCACAGCCTTCACACTACTATAGACCAGACAGGCTAGTTCACAGCCTTCACACTACTATAGACCAGACAGGCTAGTTCACAGCCTTCACACTACTATAGACCAGACAGGCTAGTTCACAGCCTTCACACTACTATAGACCAGACAGGCTAGTTCACAGCCTTCACACTACTATAGACCAGACAGGCTAGTTCACAGCCTTCACACTACTATAGACCAGACAGGCTAGTTCACAGCCTTCACACTACTATAGACCAGACAGGCTAGTTCACAGCCTTCACACTACTATAGACCAGACAGGCTAGTTCACAGCCTTCACACTACTATAGACCAGACAGGCTAGTTCACAGCCTTCACACTACTATAGACCAGACAGGCTAGTTCACAGCCTTCACACTACTATAGACCAGACAGGCTAGTTCACAGCCTTCACACTACTATAGACCAGACAGGCTAGTTCACAGCCTTCACACTACTATAGACCAGACAGGCTAGTTCACAGCCTTCACACTACTATAGACCAGACAGGCTAGTTCACAGCCTTCACACTACTATAGACCAGACAGGCTAGTTCACAGCCTTCACACTACTATAGACCAGACAGGCTAGTTCACAGCCTTCACACTACTATAGACCAGACAGGCTAGTTCACAGCCTTCACACTACTATAGACCAGACAGGCTAGTTCACAGCCTTCACACTACTATAGACCAGACAGGCTAGTTCACAGCCTTCACACTACTATAGACCAGACAGGCTAGTTCACAGCCTTCACACTACTATAGACCAGACAGGCTAGTTCACAGCCTTCACACTACTATAGACCAGACAGGCTAGTTCACAGCCTCACCTACAATAGACAGACAGGCTAGTTCACAGCTACCTCCAATAACAGACAGGCTAGTTCACAGCTACCTCCAATAACAGACAGGCTAGTTCACAGCTACCTCCAATAAGAGACAGGCTAGTTCACAGCTACCTCCAATAAGAGACAGGCTAGTTCACAGCTACCTCCAATAAGAGACAGGCTAGTTCACAGCTACCTCCAATAAGAGACAGGCTAGTTCACAGCTACCTCCAATAAGAGACAGGCTAGTTCACAGCTACCTCCAATAAGAGACAGGCTAGTTCACAGCTACCTCCAATAAGAGACAGGCTAGTTCACAGCTACCTCCAATAAGAGACAGGCTAGTTCACAGCTACCTCCAATAAGAGACAGGCTAGTTCACAGCTACCTCCAATAACAGACAGGCTAGTTCACAGCTACCTCCAATAACAGACAGGCTAGTTCACAGCTACCTCCAATAACAGACAGGCTAGTTTACAGCTACCTCCAATAACAGACAGGCTAGTTCACAGCTACCTCCAATAACAGACAGGCTAGTTCACAGCTACCTCCAATAAGAGACAGAGAGGTAGAGAGGGGGAAGAGATGTAGAGAGGGGGAAGAGATGTAGAGAAGGTCTGGGGGAAGAGAAGGAAGAGAAGGAGAGGGAGAAGACCGGCAGAGAAGGAGAGGGAAAGACCGGCAGAGAAGGAGAGGGGAAAGACCGGCAGAGAAGGAGAGGGGAAAGACCGGCAGAGAAGGAGAGGGAAAGACCGGCAGAGAAGGAGAGGGGAAAGACCGGCAGAGAAGGAGAGGGGAAAGACCGGCAGAGAAGGAGAGGGAAAGACCGGCAGAGAAGGAGAGGGGAAAGACCGGCAGAGAAGGAGAGGGGAAAGACCGGCAGAGAAGGAGAGGGGAAAGACCGGCAGAGAAGGAGAGGGGAAGAGAGGTAGAGAAGGAGGGAAAAGAGGTAGAGAAGGAGGGAAGAGAGGTAGAGAAGGAGGGAAGAGAGGTAGAGAAGGAGGGAAGAGAGGTAGAGAAGGAGGGAAGAGAGGTAGAGAAGGAGGGAAGAGAGGTAGAGAAGGAGGGAAGAGAGGTAGAGAAGGAGGGAAGAGAGGTAGAGAAGGAGGGAAGAGAAGTAGAGAAGGAGGGAAGACTGGCAGAGAAGGAGAGGGGGAAGAGAGGTAGAGAAGGAGAGGGGGAAGAGAGGGAGAGGGGGAAGAGAGGGAGAGGGGGAAGGAGAGGGAGAGGGGGAAGAGAGGTAGAGGAGGAGAGGAGGAAGAGAGGCAGAGAAGGAGAGGGGGAAGAGAGGTAGAGAAGGAGAGGGGGAAGAGAGGGAGAGGGGGAAGAGAGGGAGAGGGGGAAGAGAGGTAGAGGAGGAGAGGAGGAAGAGAGGCAGAGAAGGAGAGGGGGAAGAGAGGTAGAGAAGGAGAGGGGGAAGAGAGGTAGAGAAGGAGAGGGGGAAGAGAGGTAGAGAAGGAGAGGGGGAAGAGAGGTAGAGAAGGAGAGGGGGAAGAGAGGTAGAGAAGGAAGAGAGGTAGAGAAGGAGAGGGGGAAGAGAGGTAGAGAAGGAGAGGGGGAAGAGAGGTAGAGAAGGAGAGGGGGAAGAGAGGTAGAGAAGGAGAGGGGGAAGAGAGGTAGAGAAGGAGAGGGGGAAGAGAGGTAGAGAAGGAGAGGGGGAAGAGAGGTAGAGAAGGAGAGGGGGAAGAGAGGTAGAGAAGGAGAGGGGGAAGAGAGGTAGAGAAGGAGGGGGGGAAGAGAGGTAGAGAAGGAGGGGGGGAAGAGAGGTAGAGAAGGAGGGGGGAAGAGAGGTAGAGAAGGAGAGGGGGAAGAGAGGTAGAGAAGGAGAGGGGGAAGAGAGGTAGAGAAGGAGAGGGGGAAGAGAGGTAGAGAAGGAGAGGGGGAAGAGAGGTAGAGAAGGAGAGGGGGAAGAGAGGTAGAGAAGGAGAGGGGGAAGAGAGGTAGAGAAGGAGAGGGGGAAGAGAGGTAGAGAAGGAGAGGGGGAAGAGAGGTAGAGAAGGAGAGGGGGAAGACCGGCAGAGAAGGAGAGGGGGAAGAGAGGTAGAGAAGGAGAGGGGGAAGAGAGGTAGAGAAGGAGGGAAGAGAAGTAGAGAAGGAGGGAAGAGAGGTAGAGAAGGAGGGAAGAGAGGTAGAGAAGGAGAGGGGGAAGAGAGGGAGAGGGGGAAGAGAGGTAGAGAAGGAGAGGAGGAAGAGAGTCAGAGAAGGAGAGGGGGAAGAGAGGGAGAGGGGGAAGAGAGGTAGAGAAGGAGAGGGGGAAGAGAGGGACAGGGGGAAGAGAGGTAGAGAAGGAGAGGAGGAAGAGAGGTAGAGAAGGAGAGGGGGAAGAGAGGGACAGGGGGAAGAGAGGTAGAGAAGGAGAGGGGGAAAAGAAGCAGTGCATGAAACCTGCTCATCTTTGGTTCTGCTAACTGTTCCTTACCAAACAAAGCTACTCCTAATCCATGCTGCCTGAAGCATTTAGATTAGATTGACTGATTAGAAGATTGGCCCATTAGATTGTTTCCTAAACATGTGCAGATATAACAAGGTGACAACTGTAATAACACCCTGACCTACATCCCTGCCTGTCGGGCTGCCTGCCTGTCGGGCTGTCTGTTGGCCTGTCGGCCTGCCTGCCTGTTGCCCCGCCTGCCTGTCGGCCTGTCTGTTGGCCCGTCGGCCTGCCTGCCTGTCGGCTTGCCTGCCTGTCGGCTTGTCTATCGGCCTGTTGGCCTGCCTCTCAGCCTGCCTGTCGGCCTGCCTGTCTGTCGGCCTGCCTGCCTGTCTGTCGGCCTGCCTGTCTGCCGGCCTGTCTGTCTGTCTGCCTGCCTGCCTGTCTGTCTGTCTGTCGGCCTGCCTGCCTGTAGCCCTGCCTGTCTGCCTGCCTGCCTGTCTGCCTGTCTGTCTGTCTGTCTGCCTGGACACTGATGAGCTTTGCTTTGAGCAGACAGAGGTTGGGGAGCTTAGCTCTTTCTCTGTCAGGGAGAATAAATCAACCTGTCTTTGTGTTTTCTAATCTCCCTCCGCTCTCCTCTCCTCTCCTCTCCTCTCCTATCCACAAGCAAGCTGTTGCTTTGAAGCCCAGTCAGCCCCCCCTCCTCTCCTCCTCCCCTCTCCCCCCCTCTCCTCTTCTCCTCTTTGAAGCCCAGTCTCCTGGAGAGATATCAGTGCAGAATATTAAATAAGCAGAACACCATCACTCATTAAAAGAGGAAACATTTGATGTAACAAATCCCCTTTTGTATACTGCAGCTAACCAATCAGCCCCACTCAGATCAGCTTTCTCCATAGTCTTTAGAGAGAGATGGAACAGAGAGAGAGAGAGAGAGAGAGAGAGAGAGAGAGAGAGAGAGAGGAGGTAAGAGAGTGAAAGAATTTAGAACCAAGGACTGATCACCCCAATCCACAAAAGTGGAGACAGATTTGACCCCAATAACTACCATGGGATATGTGTCAACAGCAACCTTGGCAAAATCCTCAGCATTATCATTAACAATAGACTTGTACATTTCCTCAGTGAAAACAATGTACTGAGCAAATGTCAAATCACCCTGTACAACCTAATTGACAAACAAACAAACCAAAGCAAAGGTAAAGTCTTCTCATACTTTGTTGATTTAAAAAAAACGTTTGACTCAATTTGGCCTGAGGGTCTGCTATACAAAGTGATGCAAAGTGGTGTTTGGGGAAAAACACAAGACTTTATAAAATCCATCAAAGCTGGGTCAGAGACTGTAAAACAGCTTCTATCTCAAGGCCATCAGACTGTTAACCAGCCACCACTAACATTGAGTGGCTGCTGCCAACACACTGACTCAACTCCAGCCACTTTAATAATGGAAAAATTGGATGTAATAAATGTATCACTAGTCACTTTAAACAATGCCACTTTATATAATGTTTACATACCCTACATTACTCACTCATATGTATACGTATATACTGTACTCCATAACATCTATTGCATCTTGCCTGTGCCGTTCTGTACCATCACTCATTCATATATCTTTATGTACATATTCTTCATCCCTTTACACTTGTGTCTATAAGGTAGTTGTTGTGAAATTGTTAGTTATTACTCGTTGGTCATTACTGCAGTCGGAACTAGAAGCACAAGCATTTCGCTACACTCATATTAACATCTGCTAACCATGTGTATGTGACAAATACATTTGATTTGACACACAAACAACACCCACATTTCTTCCCACAGGGCCGTGGGGTGAGACATTGATGCAGCTTAAGCCCCACCCTCTTCAACACATATATCAATGAATTGGTGAGGGCACTAGAACAGTCTGCAGCACCCGGCCCCACCCTCTTCAACACATATATCAATGAATTGGTGAGGGCACTAGAACAGTCTGCAGCACCCGGCCCCACCCTCTTCAACACATATATCAATGAATTGGTGAGGGCACTAGAACAGTCTGCAGCACCCGGCCCCACCCTCTTCAACACATATATCAATGAATTGGTGAGGGCACTAGAACAGTCTGCAGCACCCGGCCCCACCCTACTAGAATCTGAAGTCAAATGTCTACTGTTTGCTGATGATCTGGTGCTTCTGTCCCCAACCAAGGAGGGTCTACAGCAGCACCTAGATATTCTGCACAGATTCTGTCAGACCTGGGCCCTGACAGTAAATCTCAGTAAGACCAAAATAATGGTGTTCCAAAAAAAGGTCCAGTCTCCAGGACAACAAATACAAATTCTCGAAACTGTTGGCCTAGAACACACATAAAACGATACATACCTCGGCCTAAGCATCGACAACTCAGATAACTTCCACAAGGCAAGAAGGGCCTTCTATGCCATCAAAAATAACAGAAAACTCAACATCCCAATTAGGAACTGGCTAACAACAACAAATTGAGAATTCTACAAAAATATTCTCCGTGTACAACGTAGAACACCAAATAATGCATGCAGAGCATTTGGCCGATACCCGCTAATTATCAAAATCCAGAAAAGAGCCGTGAAATTCAACAACCACCTAAAAGGAAGTGATTCCCAAACCTTCCATAACAAAGCCATCACCTACAGAGAGATTAACCTGGAGAAGAGTCCCCTAAGCAAGCTGGTCCTGGGGCTCTGTTCACAAACACAAACAGACGCCACAGAGCCAAAAGACAGCAACACAATTAGACCCAACCAAATCATGAGAGAACAAAAAGATAATTACTTGACATATTGGAAATAATTTACAAAAAAACAGAGTGCTATTTGGCCTTAAACAGAAAGTACACAGTGGCAGAATACCTGACCACTGTCACTGACCCAAACTTTAGGAAAGCTTTGACTATGTACAGACTCAGTGAGCATAGCCTTGCTATTGAGAAAAGCCGCCGTAGGCAGACCTGGCTCTCAAGAGAAGACAGGCTATGTGCTCACTGCCCACAAAACTACCAGTATTACAGGCAGTATACCAGTATTACAGGCAGTATACCAGTATTACAGACAGTATAACACTATAACAGGCATTATACCAGTATAACAGGCAGTATACCAGTATAACAGGCAGTATACCAGTGTAACAGGCAGTATACCAGTATAACAGGCAGTATACCAGTATTACAGGCAGTATACCAGTATTACAGGCAGTATACCAGTATTACAGGCAGTATACCAGTATATCAGGCAGTATACCAGTATATCAGGCAGTATACCAGTATATCAGGCAGTATACCAGTATAACAGGCAGTATACCAGTATAACAGGCAGTATACCAGTATAACAGGCAGTATACCAGTATAACAGGCAGTATACCAGTATAACAGGCAGTATACCAGTATTACAGGCAGTATACCAGTATTACAGGCAGTATACCAGTATAACAGGCAGTATACCAGTATTACAGGCAGTATACCAGTATATCAGGCAGTATACCAGTATAACAGGCAGTATACCAGTATATCAGGCAGTATACAGTATAACAGGCAGTATACTAGTATTACAGGCAGTATAACAGGCAGTATACCAGTATAACAGGCAGTATACCAGTATAACAGGCAGTATACCAGTATAACAGGCAGTATACCAGTATTACAGGCAGTATAACAGGCAGTATACCAGTATAACAGGCAGTATACCAGTATAACAGGCAGTATACCAGTATAACAGGCAGTATACCAGTATTACAGGCAGTATACCAGTATAACAGGCAGTATACCAGTATAACAGGCAGTATAACACTATAACGGGCAGTATAACAGTATAACGGGCAGTATAACAGAGTGGTGGTAGTAGTTAGTTAGGGTTAGGACAGGGTGTCTGGGTGTCAGGGTTAGGACAGGGTGTCAGGGTTAGGACAGGGTGTCAGGGTGTCAGGGTTAGGACAGGGTGTCTGGGTGTCAGGGTTAGGACAGGGTGTCAGGGTTAGGACAGGGTGTCAGGGTTAGGACAGGGTGTCAGGGTTAGGACAGGGTGTCATGGAGTCAGGGTTAGGACAGGGTGTTATGGTTAGGACAGGGTGTCAGGGTGTCAGGGTTAGGACAGGGTTTCAGGGTTAGGACAGGGTGTCAGGGTTAGGACAGGGTGTCAGGGTTAGGACAGGGTTTCAGGGTTAGGACATGGTGTCTGGTTTGGGACAGGGTGCCAGGGTGTCATGGTTAGGATAGGGTGTCAGGGTTAGGACAGGGTGTCATGGTTAGGACAGGGTGTCTGGGTGTCAGGGTTAGGACAGGGTGTCAGGGTTAGGACAGGGTGTCTGGGTGTCAGGGTTAGGACAGGGTGTCAGGGTTAGGACAGGGTGTCAGGGTGTCAGGGTTAGGACAGGGTGTCAGGGTTAGGACAGGGTGTCAGGGTGTCAGGGTTAGGACAGGGTGTCAGGGTGTCATGGTTAGGACAGGTTGTCATGGTGTCAGGGTTAGGACAGGATGTTATGGTTAGGACAGGGTGTCAGGGTGTCAGGGTTAGGACAGGGTTTCAGGGTTAGGACAGGGTGTCAGGGTTAGGACAGGGTGTCACTGTTAGGACAGGGTTTCAGGGTTAGGACATGGTGTCTGGTTTGGGACAGGGTGCCAGGGTGTCATGGTTAGGATAGGGTGTCAGGGTTAGGACAGGGTGTCATGGTTAGGACAGGGTGTCACTGTTAGGACAGGGTTAGGACAGGGTATCAGGGTTAGGACAGGGTGTCAGGGTGTCAGGGTTAGGACAGGGTGTCAGGGTTAGGATTTATAACAAAGAAAGGGATTTAACTATTTAATCTCTAAATCAAGACAAGAATAAGCAAGTCAGAATGGCGGAGAGATTGAATTCCCCCTCTTATTGATTTACTCTATCCTTAATTCAGCAGCTGAAACAGAACAGGATGTCAAAGGAGGTGCAATTTCTAAAATATGTTTTGATTTGTTTAATACTTTTTTGGTTACTACATGAATCCATATGTGTTATTTCATAGTTTGAAGTCTTCACTATTAATCTACAATGAAGAAAGTAGTCAAATTAAAGAAAAACCCTTGAATTAGTAGGTGTGTCCAAACTTTTGACTGGTAGCTTATATTTAACAAAATATACACCATTACGCTGCTGTGATTCACTGATTGGTAAGAGAGGTGTACAACACAGAATATGACAGGTGTACAACACAGAATATGAGAGGTGTACAACACAGAATATGAGAGGTGTACAACACAGAATATGAGAGGTGTACAACACAGAATATGACAGGTGTACAACACAGAATATGAGAGGTGTACAACACAGAATATGAGAGGTGTACAACACAGAATATGACAGGTGTACAACACAGAATATGAGAGGTGTACAACACAGAATATGAGTGGTGTACAACACAGAATATGAGAGGTGTACAACACAGAATATGAGAGGTGTACAACACAGAATATGAGAGGTGTACAACACAGAATATGACAGGTGTACAACACAGAATATGAGAGGTGTACAACACAGATTATGAGAGGTGTACAACACAGAATATGAGAGGTGTACAACACAGAATATGAGAGGTGTACAACACAGAATATGACAGGTGTACAACACAGAATATGACAGGTGTACAACACAGAATATGAGAGGTGTACAACACAGAATATGAGTGGTGTACAACACAGAATATGAGTGGTGTACAACACAGAATAAGAGAGGTGTACAACATGCAGTGTGTTTCTTACTCCTGGGTCTTCTTACAAAACTACAAAAGAAAACAGACAGAGAGCTGAGGGCGGCAGAACCCCAGATCAGTTGTTAAATTTGCTAAATGATTACATATCTAGAGCCAGACAAACTACCATTGGTTCTGAAGTACAATTATAGCAGAGATCATTTTCTAAATGTTTAATCCAACTAAAATGAGGATTTGAAGCTGGGAACATCTCCGTAACCTGCCACACACAGAGAGAGGCTGATATCTTGACTGTATCCCAAATTGCACCCTATTCCCTATGAAGTGCACTACTTTTGACCAGGGCTATTGTTAAAAGTAGTGCACTATGGAATAGGGTGCCATTTTGGGACGTAACCCTAGAGAGTTTATTGATATCTATATGGGTGTATATAGATTATACCACCAGGGGGTAAAGAGAATTAACTACCAGTCTGGTACCATTTTACTACTGCAAAACACAGTGTTGAAAAGACAATGCATTCCTTTCAAAACCTTGAATAACTAGTTAAATAACCAACGCTGAGTTAACTAGTTAAATAACCAACGCTGAGTTAACTAGTTAAATAACCAACGCTGAGTTAACTAGTTAAATAATCGACGCGTAGTTAACTAATTAAATAACCGACACGGAGTTAACTAGTTAAATAACCGCCGCTGGGGTAACTAGTTAAATAACCGCCGCTGGGTAACTAGTTAAATAACCGCCGCTGGGGTAACAAGTTAAATAACCGCCGCTGGGGTAACAAGTTAAATAACCGCCGCTGGGGTAACAAGTTAAATAACCGCCGCTGGGGTAAATAGTTAAATAACCGCCGCTGGGGTAACTAGTTAAATAACCGCCGCTGGGGTAACTAGTTAAATAACCGCCGCTGGGGTAACTAGTTAAATAACCGCCGCTGGGGTAACTAGTTAAATAACCGCCGCTGGGGTAACTAGTTAAATAACCGCCGCTGGGGTAACTAGTTAAATAACCGCCGCTGGGGTAAATAGTTAAATAACCGCCGCTGGGGTAACTAGTTAAATAACCGCCGCTGGGGTAACTAGTTAAATAACCGCCGCTGGGGTAACTAGTTAAATAACCGCCGCTGGGGTAACTAGTTAAATAACCGCCGCTGGGGTAACTAGTTAAATAACCGCCGCTGGGGTAACTAGTTAAATAACCGCCGCTGGGGTAACTAGTTAAATAACCGCCGCTGGGGTAACTTGTTAATAACGGCCGCTGGGGTAACTAGTTAAATAACCGACGCTGGGGTAACTAGTTAAATACCGCCGCTGGGGTAACTAGTTAATAAATAACTGCCGCTGGGGTAACTAGTTAAATAACCGACGCTGGGGTAACTAGTTAAATAACCGACGCTGGGGTAACTAGTTAAATAACCGACGCTGGGGTAACTTGATAAATAACCGCCGCTGGGGTAACTAGTTAAATAACCGCCGCTGGGGTAACTAGTTAAATAACTGCCGCTGGGGTAACTAGTTAAATAACCGACGCTGGGGTACCTTGTTAAATCTCACATCTGTTCTCTGGTTTTCAAAATGACTCGGATCTCATTTTGAAATGACTGCCTTGCCATGCAGGGTGAGAAATGGAAGTGAGAGTCAGTTCTGACAACATCACAGCATTAAGGTCTACCTCCTCCTGTCAAAATGTCACCCTGGGTCTCACTTACAGACAACCTGAGAGGATAGAAGCAGTTTAACGATGGTGTCTAGTCTGAATAGAGGCAACATAGCCTCCCTCCCACAGAAACATAGTGGAATGTAAAAAAAACGCGGATTGTTGAAACCTGTAAACAAAGACCTACTCAAAGAAAGCTTCACCCTGTTGAAATCTAGTTAATCACACTGTGGACATTTCCTGCAAAGCCAATGAGTGGGAATGGGGTCATACTGACTATCTGGATGACTGTATTGTTCTCTCTGCTCCCTTGTAGACAGACAACACATTCAGCTGGGGGGGGGGGGGGTTACAATAGGTATTCAGACAGACAACATTCAGATGGGGGGGGTTACAATAGGTATTCAGACAGACAACACATTCAGCTGGGGGGGGGGGTTACAATAGGTATTCAGACAGACAACATTCAGCTGGGGGGGGTTACAATAGGTATTCAGACAGACAACACATTCAGCTGGGGGGGGGGGGGGTTACAATAGGTATTCAGACAGACAACACATTCAGCTGGGGGGGGGGGGGTTACAATAGGTATTCAGAAAGACAACACCTTCAGCTGGGGGGGGGGGGGGTTACAATAGGTATTCAGACAGACAACACATTCAGCTGGGGGGGGGGGGGTTACAATAGGTATTCAGACAGACAACACATTCAGCTGGGGGGGGGGTTACAATAGGTATTCAGACAGACAACACATTCAGCTGGGGGGGGGGTTACAATAGGTATTCAGACAGACAACATTCAGCTGGGGGGGGTTACAATAGGTATTCAGACAGACAACACATTCAGCTGGGGGGGGGGGGGTTGCAATAGGTATTCAGACAGACAACACATTCAGCTGGGGGGGGGGGTTACAATAGGTATTCAGACAGAAAACACATTCAGCTGGGGGGGGGTTACAATAGGTATCAGACAGACAACACATTCAGCTGGGGGGGGGGGGGTTACAATAGGTATTCAGACAGACAACACATTCAGCTGGGGGGGGGGGGGGGGGGGTTACAATAGGTATTCAGACAGACAACACATTCAGCTGGGGGGGGGGGGGGGGGGTTACAATAGGTATTCAGACAGACAACACATTCAGCTGGGGGGGGGTTACAATAGGTATTCAGACAGACAACACATTCAGCTTGGGGGGGGTTACAATAGGTATTCAGGCAGACAACACATTCAGCTTGGGGGGGTTACAATAGGTATTCAGACAGACAACACATTCAGCTGGGGGGGGGCTACAATAGGTATTCAGACAGACAACACATTCAGCTTGGGGGGGGGGGTTACAATAGGTATTCAGACAGACAACACATTCAGCTTGGGGGGGGGGTTACAATAGGTATTCAGACAGACAACACATTCAGCTTGGGGGGGGGGTTACAATAGGTATTCAGACAGACAACACATTCAGCTGGGGGGGGGGGGGTTACAATAGGTATTCAGACAGACAACACATTCAGCTGGGGGGGGGTTACAATAGGTATTCAGACAGACAACACATTCAGCTGGGGGGGGTTACAATATGTATTCAGACAGACAACATTCAGCTGGGGGGGTTACAATAGGTATTCAGACAGACAACACATTCAGCTGGGGGAGGTTATCAATAGGTATTCAGACAGACAACACATTCAGCTTGGGGGGGGGGGGGGGTTACAATAGGTATTCAGACAGACAACACATTCAGCTTGGGGGGGGGGTACAATAGGTATTCAGACAGACAACACATTCAGCTTGGGGGGGGTTATACAATAGGATTCAGACAGACAACACATTCAGCTGGGGGTGGTTAACAATAGGTATTCAGACAGACAACACATTCAGCTGGGGGGGGGGTGGTTACAATAGGTATTCAGGACAGACCAACATTCAGCTGGGGGGGGTTACACTAGGTATTCAGACAGACAACACATTCAGCTGGGGGGGGGGGTTACAATAGGTATTCAGCAGACAACACATTCAGCTGGGGGGGGGTTACAATAGGTATTCAGACAGGACAACATTCAGCTGGGGGGGGTTACAATAGGTATTCAGACAGACAACACATTCAGCTGGGGGGGGGGGTTACCAATAGGTATTCAGACAGGACAACACATTCAGCTGGGGGGGGGGGGGGTGGTTAGTGGTACAATAGGTATTCAGACAGACAACACATTCAGCTGGGGGGGGGGTTACTAATAGGTATTCAGACAGACAAACACATTCAGCTGGGGGGGGGGGTTACAATAGGTATTCAGACAGACAACACATTCAGCTTGGGGGGGGTTACAATAGGTATTCAGGCAGACAACACATTCAGCTTGGGGGGGTTACAATAGGTATCAGACAGACAACACATTCAGCTGGGGGGGCTACAATAGGTATTCAGACAGACAACACATTCAGCTTGGGGGGGGGGTTACAATAGGTATTCCAGACAGACAACACATTCAGCTTGGGGGGGGGGGGGTTACAATAGGTATTCAGACAGACAACACATTCAGCTTGGGGGGGTTACAATAGGTATTCAGACAGACAACACATTCAGCTGGGGGGGGGGTTTAAAATAGGTATTCAGACAGACAACACATTCAGCTGGGGGGGGGGTTACAATAGGTATTCAGACAGACAACATTCAGCTGGGGGGGTTACAATAGGTATTCAGACAGACAACACATTCAGCTGGGGGGAGGTTACAATAGGTATTCAGACAGACAACACATTCAGCTGGGGGGGTTACAATAGGTATTCAGACAGACAACACATTCAGCTGGGGAGGGGGGGGGGTACAATAGGTATTCAGACAGACAACATTCAGCTGGGGGGGGTTACAATAGGTATTCAGACAGACAGCATTCAGCTGGGGGGGGTTACAATAGGTATTCAGACAGGACAACACATTCAGCTGGGGGGGGGGTTACAATAGGTATTCAGACAGACAACATTCAGCTGGGGGGGGTTACAATAGGTATTCAGACAGACAACACATTCAGCTGGGGGGGGGGGGGTTTACAATAGGTATTCAGACAGACAACACATTCAGCTGGGGGGGGGGGGGGTTACAATAGGTATTCAGAAGACAACACCTTCAGCTGGGGGGGGGGGGGTTACAATAGGTATTCAGACAGACAACACATTCAGCTGGGGGGGGGTTACAATAGGTATTCAGACAGACAACATTCAGCTGGGGGGGGGTTACAATAGGTATTCAGACAGACAACACATTCAGCTGGGGGGGGTGGGGTTACAATAGGTATTCAGACAGACAACACATTCAGCTGGGGGGGGGGGTTACAATAGGTATTCAGACAGAAAACACATTCAGCTGGGGGGGGGTTACAATAGGTATTCAGACAGACAACACATTCAGCTGGGGGGGGGGGGTTACAATAGGTATTCAGACAGACAACACATTCAGCTGGGGGGGGGGGGGGGTTACAATAGGTATTCAGACAGACAACACATTCAGCTGGGGGGGGGGGGGGGGGTTGCAATAGGTATTCAGACAGACAACACATTCAGCTGGGGGGGGGGTTACAATAGGTATTCAGACAGACAACACATTCAGCTTGGGGGGGGTTACAATAGGTATTCAGGCAGACAACACATTCAGCTTGGGGGGGTTACAATAGGTATTCAGACAGACAACACATTCAGCTGGGGGGGGGCTACAATAGGTATTCAGACAGACAACACATTCAGCTTGGGGGGGGGGTTACAATAGGTATTCAGACAGACAACACATTCAGCTTGGGGGGGGGGGGGTTACAATAGGTATTCAGACAGACAACACATTCAGCTTGGGGGGGGGTTACAATAGGTATTCAGACAGACAACACATTCAGCTGGGGGGGGGGGGGTTTACAATAGGTATTCAGACAGACAACACATTCAGCTGGGGGGGGGGGGTTACAATAGGTATTCAGACAGACAACACATTCAGCTGGGGGGGGGTTACAATATGTATTCAGACAGACAACACATTCAGCTGGGGGGGGGGGTGGGGTTTTTAAAATAGGTATTCAGACAGACAACACATTCAGCTGGGGGGGGGTTACAATAGGTATTCAGACAGACAACATTCAGCTGGGGGGGTTACAATAGGTATTCAGACAGACAACACATTCAGCTGGGGGGAGGTTACAATAGGTATTCAGACAGACAACACATTCAGCTTGGGGGGGGGGGGGTTACAATAGGTATTCAGACAGACAACACATTCAGCTTGGGGGGGGGGGGTTACAATAGGTATTCAGACAGACAACACATTCAGCTTGGGGGGGTTACAATAGGTATTCAGACAGACAACACATTCAGCTGGGGGGTGGTTACAATAGGTATTCAGACAGACAACACATTCAGCTGGGGGGGGGGGGGTTACAATAGGTATTCAGACAGACAACACATTCAGCTGGGGGGGGGGTTACAATAGGTATTCAGACAGACAACACATTCAGCTGGGGGGGGGGTTACAATAGGTATTCAGACAGACAACACATTCAGCTGGGGGGGGGTTACAATAGGTATTCAGACAGACAACACATTCAGCTTGGGGGGGGTTACAATAGGTATTCAGGCAGACAACACATTCAGCTGGGGGGGGGGTTACAATAGGTATTCAGACAGACAACACATTCAGCTGGGGGGGGCTACAATAGGTATTCAGACAGACAACACATTCAGCTTGGGGGGGGGGTTACAATAGGTATTCAGACAGACAACACATTCAGCTTGGGGGGGGGGGTTACAATAGGTATTCAGACAGACAACACATTCAGCTTGGGGGGGGTTACAATAGGTATTCAGACAGACAACACATTCAGCTGGGGGGGGGGTTAAAATAGGTATTCAGACAGACAACACATTCAGCTGGGGGGGGGGTTACAATAGGTATTCAGACAGACAACATTCAGCTGGGGGGTTACAATAGGTATTCAGACAGACAACACATTCAGCTGGGGGAGGTTACAATAGGTATTCAGACAGACAACACATTCAGCTGGGGGGGTTACAATAGGTATTCAGACAGACAACACATTCAGCTGGGGAGGGGGGGGGTACAATAGGTATTCAGACAGACAACATTCAGCTGGGGGGGGTTACAATAGGTATTCAGACAGACAGCATTCAGCTGGGGGGGGGGTTACAATAGGTATTCAGACAGACAACACATTCAGCTGGGGGGGGGGTTGCAATAGGTATTCAGACGGGCAACACATTCAGCTGGGGGGGGGGGGGGGTTATAATAGGTATTCAGAAAAAGTAAGCGTGGGTCATAAGCCATAACAAACCCGACAGAACGGAAACACAGAGAACAGATTCCGTTTAAGTCGAGCAAGATTCCAATATTGGATTGCATTTATTACTCCTGGTTTGATTTCCACATGTCTAATTGATTGTATTTAATTAAGATGAGAGAGAGGGATTAGCTGACTGGAAGATGCCAACCGTCCTTCACAAAAGATGAGAGAGAGGGATTAGCTGACTGGAAGATGCCAACCGTCCTTCACAATAGCCACAAACAGGTGCTCTACCCTATAGTAGGGTTGGGCGATACAGCACATTCATTCCATTCATTTGAATGGATGTTTTTGTGTGATAGTCCAAATGCCTGTATCACAGAATCATTTTTTTGTTTGTATTTCTTTCTTTTTATGAGCGTTTTTATCAGCTTGTTCTCATGTTGTCTTTTTGGTCTCGTCTCCTTCACTCCTTCTGTGCTGTGCAACTTCCCATTTACACCAGAGATCTGCATGAGACGAGATGCTCATGTCGCCACGCTAACAATGGGAGTCGTTGTCCTAAAGGTGGGAAGGCAGGAGACAAGCTTAGGTCCAAACAATCCCATAGAGACAAATTGTGCTTATTTTGGACAGATGTTTGGCGAGAGTGAAACCTCTCGCTTCAACTTTTCCTCCTAAACCCCTCCCACTACCCCTCACAACAACAAAAGGTGAGAGATCACTTCTTCTTCTCTGACAAATGGTTTCAACTCGCGGTTTGTATTTGAGGTTTGGTCCAACAGAATAGGTCATATGGACACACAAACACATGGAGACATTATTTTCCTGTGTATTCGAGGAGAAGTTAAACAGGGTACGGTTGGAAAGGTTATGTTTCAACTCTTCAAATGTTGAGCAGAGCAGAAACTACTAAAACGGATGTACCAATGAATATTAATTCTGGATAATGAATGCTCCCGTTTGTCACACATTACGGTACCACGTATTAGTCAAATCAAGGTTATTATACCAGCTATTTGGATGACTGTGTTTTATCAAATGTGCAATAAGCATAAAACAATTATATAAAGGAATTGGCAACTCGTTCTCATTCTGAGAAATAAGGTAGGCCAATTGATTTCAACATGTGAACGAAGTGGACAGGCTAGCATGCTGTTCAAACAGTCGGAGACTGACAGAAGGGTGTGTTCATAACAATTCAACTGGTTTGCCTTGTTAGCTGAATTCAGACCATGTGAAATTATACCCAGATCCAAGTTGGTTCAACTTGAAATATAGATATTATCTAGTCACCAGCACGTGGCTTTGTGCTTGAGAGATTGTTTATGAGACCTGTGTTCATTTTCTATAATGTCTGCTACATTATTAGTCATTATTCATGGTTTCTCTAATGTCTGATACATTATTAGTCATTATTCATGGTTTCTCTAATGTCTGCTACATTAATAGTCATTATTCATGGTTTCTATAATGTCTGCTACATTATTAGTGAATGATCATGGTTTCTCTAATGTCTGCTACATTATTAGTGAATGGTCATGGTTTCTCTAATGTCTGCTACATTATTAGTCATTATTCATGGTTTCTCTAATGTCTGATACATTATTAGTCATTATTCATGGTTTCTCTAATGTCTGATACATTATTAGTCATTATTCATGGTTTCTATAATGTCTGCTACATTAATAGTCATTATTCATGGTTTCTCTAATGTCTGCTACATTAATAGTCATTATTCATGGTTTCTCTAATGTCTGCTACATTATTAGTGAATGGTCATGGTTTCTCTAATGTCTGCTACATTATTAGTCATTATTCATGGTTTCTCTAATGTCTGCCACATTATTAGTCATTATTCATGGTTTCTCTAATGTCTGATACATTATTAGTCATTATTCATGGTTTCTCTAATGTCTGATACATTATTAGTCATTATTCATGGTTTCTATAATGTCTGCTACATTAATAGTCATTATTCATGGTTTCTATAATGTCTGCTACATTATTAGTGAATGATCATGGTTTCTATAATGTCTGCTACATTATTAGTGAATGATCATGGTTTCTCTAATGTCTGCTACATTATTAGTGAATGGTCATGGTTTCTCTAATGTCTGCTACATTATTAGTGAATGGTCATGGTTTCTCTAATGTCTGATACATTATTAGTGAATGGTCATGGTTTCTCTAATGTCTGCTACATTATTAGTGAATGGTCATGGTTTCTCTAATGTCTGATACATTATTAGTCATTATTCATGGTTTCTCTAATGTCTGCTACATTATTAGTCATTATTCATGGTTTCTCTAATGTCTGATACATTATTAGTCATTATTCATGGTTTCTATAATGTCTGCTACATTAATAGTCATTATTCATGGTTTCTATAATGTCTGCTACATTATTAGTGAATGATCATGGTTTCTATAATGTCTGCTACATTATTAGTGAATGATCATGGTTTCTCTAATGTCTGCTACATTATTAGTGAATGGTCATGGTTTCTCTAATGTCTGCTACATTATTAGTGAATGGTCATGTTTCTATAATGTCTGCTACATTATTAGTCATTATTCATGGTTTCTCTAATGCCTGCTACATTATTAGTCATTATTCATGGTTTCTCTAATGTCTGCTACATTATTAGTGAATGGTCATGTTTCTCTAATGTCTGCTACATTATTAGTCATTATTCATGGTTTCTCTCATTTCTGCTACATTATTAGTGAATGGTCATGGTTCTGGTATTTGTTGTTACAAAAAGGTCATTTTTATAGAAGACCTGAAAGACAGATCAGTGATTATTGCAAAATAAAGGCAGGTAAAACTATTTTGATAAAATTATTAAATGATTCGTGGGACTTATGGTTGTTGGACTAGATATAATATCATTACATATCATCTGAATTCATTACATTATTGCTGTTTAAATGCAGGGTATTTGGTATTTAATTGTACAACAAAGCTCATTTAAAAACCCTTTATGAAAACCTGCTCCAGAGGTGAGGTGAAGGTTCCCCCTTCCAACGGGACAACGACCCTAACCACACAGCCAAGACAACGCAGGAGTGGCTTTGGGTTGAAGTCTCTGAATGTCCTTGAGTGGCCCAGTCGGATTTGAACCCGATGGAAAATCTCTAGAGAGACCTGAAAATAGCTGTGCACCGACGCTCCCCTTCCAACCTGACAGAGCCTGAGAGGATCTGTAGAGAAGAATGGGAGAAACTTCCCAAATACAGGTGTACCAAGCTTGTAGCATCAAAGTGGTCTGAATAATTTCCGAATGCACTGCATATCATGAATCGCCCATAAATTTGGAGAAAAAAAAATCTAGATATGAGTTTTAGGCCATATCACCAAGGTCTACCTTACAGTAACCTATAACACAGTCTACCATACCTTACAGTAACCTATAACACAGTCTACCACTATCTTATAGACTATAACACAGTCTACCACTACCTTAGACTATAACACAGTCTACCACTACCTTATAGACTATAACACAGTCTACCACTACCTTATAGACTATAACACAGTCTACCACTACTTTATAGACTATAACACAGTCTACCACTACCTTAGACTATAACAGTCTACCACTACCTTATAGACTATAACACAGTCTACCACTACCTTATAGACTATAACACAGTCTACCACTATCTTATAGACTATAACAGTCTACCACTACCTTATAGACTATAACACAGTCTACCACTACTTTATAGACTATAACACAGTCTACCACTACCTTATAGACTATAACACAGTCTACCACTATCTTATAGACTATAACACAGTCTACCACTATCTTATAGACTATAACACAGTCTACCACTACCTTATAGACTATAACACAGTCTACCACTATCTTATAGACTATAACACAGTCTACCACTACCTTATAGACTATAAAACAGTCTACCACTACCTTATAGACTATAACACAGTCTACCAAAAGAGGACATCCAAGTTAATGGCCAATTGTATAATACTTACAATCCTTTCAATAATATTCCAGGCATCATTTCGATAGCTGAATGGGGCCTGACTGTGTGTTTGGGCAGGCAGAGACGTCAGAGTCCGAACTCAACATGTTGTATATCACTTGTGCTTCAAAGACAGCAGGCATTCATGAGGAGAGCCCTTTAACCCTGGGGTGAAAGCCTGGATTCTGGTCTTTGCATGTCAAAAAGCTGGGACCACAGGGGGAACAAAAGGTTTGAAGGGAGATGTTCTTCTACCAACAGGACGTTGCAGTGACTCATCAAGGAAGCATGTAGCTTTAGATGTGACTTAAACTTACAGTATGTCACCGTATCCTTACAACATTCAATAACGTAGGGCTCTATTCAATGTGTATCGCTGAACGTCATTTCCTACTGACACGATATCTGCAGAGTTTAACATGAATGCTGTCTCTGCTTATACGGGAACATTGTCTTTACATTTCAATCAAGCTGCAGGGGTCGCATTACAGTTCAGAAATCTGGACTTTCAGAACACAGACCTTTAAATATAACTGGACTTTCAGAACACAGACCATTAAAAAAAATATGCGTTTTACATTGATAGTAAAGTGTGTTTTTGCTTTAGTGGAGTGACTAGGGGTGAAGCTAGACGTGATATGGGGTGAGTGACCAGAGGTAAAGCTAGATGTGACTAGGGGTGAAGCTAGACGTGACATGGGGTGAGTGACCAGAGGTAAAGCTAGACGTGACTAGGGGTGAAGCTAGACGTGACATGGGGTGAATGACCAGGGGTGAAGCTAGATGTGACTAGGGGTGTGTGACCAGGGGTGAAGCTAGATGTGACTAGGGGTGAAGCTAGACGTGACTAGGGGTGAAGCTCTGGACTGGGTACTGTCGCCGGACGCTCTGGACTGGGTACTGTCGCCGGAGGCTCTGGACTACCGAGGCGCACTGTAGGCCTGGTGCGTGGTGCCGGCACTGGTGGTACTGGGCTGGTGACACCCACTTCAGGGCGAGTGCGGGGAGGAGGCACAGGATACACTGGACCGTGGAGACACATTGGAGATCCAGAACATAGAGCTGGCTCAATATGTCCTGGCAGAATGCCCATTCTAGCCCGGAAAGGAATAGAGCGCACCAGGCTAGAATAGTGCACTGGAGACACTGTGCGCATCTCTGTATAACACAGTGCCTGACCAGTGACACGCTCCCCACGGTAAGCACGAGGAGTTGGCTCAGGTCTCCTACCTGACTCAGTCAATCTCCTTGTGTGCCTCCCTCCAATTGTTTTTTATTTGGGCTGCCTCTAGCCGTGTACCCTCATATCTTCATATACTCCCCAGGCTACGTCCAGGGTCCTGCTCCATCTAGTATTTCCTCCCATGTCCAGGATCCTTTTCCGTTCAAAATCTCTTCCCAAGTCCATAACGTCTGCTCCTCCTTTTCACGCTGCTTGGTCCTGTTATGGTGGGTTATTCTGTCACGTTCGTCGTAACGAGGAGACCAAGGTGCAGCGTGATTGGAATACATTCTTCTTTTATTTAAACGAGGAACACAAACGAACAAAACTACGAAACGAACGTAACGCTATAAACAACTAGTGCTGACATGCAACTACACATAGACAATAACCCACAAAACCAAAATGGAAAATGGCAACCTAAATAGGACGATAGACAGCTGCCTCTGATTGGGAACCAATTCAGGCCACCATAGACCTACATTTACCTAGACAAACCAAAACCCCATAGCTGTTGTGACGGCCCTGAATTATTCTGAACCGTCTCAGTGCAGCTCCTTCCAATAGGGCGCTTTCCCTTTAATTCCCAATTAAATAGCCAGCATCAGCTGCGCAAAAGTGGGGTTGTGATGGAGACGTGAATGAGGATGTGTTCAACCCTCAGTTCCGAAGCTTCTCTATTCCGTTTGTTTTGTTGCCGTTAAACGTGTGTTTTGTAGCCTAAGAGAGTTTACCCAGGATCGGATCCACTCTTTGCGTCCGTGGACTACACCCTACCGTTCTTCGTGGCCTTTCTCCGCTGGAGATCTATTGGCGGATTGGATTGTCTGACTGACCGACTGACTACCACCTTTTTGTATACGGTATTTCATTTGTTTTGATGTGATGTATACTGTGATTTATGTAGTTAGTTGACGACTTAGTAAGACTTGATACGCTTTAAAGTTCTGTGGTAAAATAATTGTTATATTGATTGTATGTTTAATACTGGGTTTACGCTACACGGAATGAACGGACAAACATTGCGTGACAAAAGTCACTTGAGTTAACTGAACTCCTTTACCGGGCTGGACTCTTTTTAGGCCCGAGGTACAGGACATTTCTGGAGGAACCAGAACTCATTGTGATATTATTATATATGTGTGTGTAATCATTGATGTTGTTAATACAACCCACGCAAAATAATATAGTTGTTTTGGAAGTTCTTTATAATGTTTTAAGGGTTTATGAAAAGTTTATTTCCATCCTGACTTTTACATAAGTCCTTTGTATTAGTGTAGACTTGACGGACCAGATGGGACTCGTTCCCTCCCAAACCAAAAGGAGAAACCAATGTTTTCTCTGGTAGGCACAACCTACCTGGCACCCCTATAAATAATAACCTCAAGTCAAAACCGTTACATAAAAAATGGCACCCCAGATGGGACAGTTCAACATTGAGAACTAACCAAAGCAAATCTTTTGTGTGGAATTAAAACAATGGATTCACCCCAATATAATGTGCTCGTCCATGTCATACCTGTCAATGGGAATACACAGGGCCATTCTGACCATCAAGCTGACAATACAAATCATAATGTGAATGGAGATAATGGAGTTGATTTGGGCCAGAGCCCTAGGAATCTGAATGCTCGGTCTGGACCACAGGCGGGAAGAGGGAAGAGCAACAACCGAATGCAATGGAATTCAGAAACTCACTGAGCACTCTAACCCACACGCTGACAGAGCTCAGTGAGAGTGGAAGACGGGAAATTACTGGTGCCATGGACAGGCAGTTTGACTACCAACGAAACCAACTCACTGCCACTCTCTAATGGCGCCTGCAACATCACCACACTGAGGTCCTCAAGGACGTTAATTCTGTTTTTCCTCCCATGGTTAACACTGTAGACCACATGCAGACAGAACTCTCTAATTGTGTTAAAATGTTGGATGACGTGTCTGTGGACATGGCCTCCATTAGGCACAACTCCTTACATAGAGTTTCCCTGGTGTCCACTTCAGTTCAGACCACTGAGGGCCAAGCTGGCACCTCTGAACAGCCAAGACAAGGCCATGCTACAGCCACCCTTTGCAGGATGCAATCCACCATGCATCCTGGTGTTCATTTTCATTGTCCGATAACACCCTCCCCCTCTACTTCCTCAATCCCTCCTAGCTCGTTTGTTCATGGTGATTTGAGTAGACGTCATGTGGGGGCGATGCCCATTAAATAGCAATTTCCCACCTTTGGGAAAAAAGATGACAGTCCTGATCCGCTAATGTATCTAGAAAGATGTCGTGACTTTCTTGCCCTCAATCCCCTGGCTGACGAAGAACTCCTTGCCACATTGAGGAATGTGTTGCATGGGACAGCTCGAGACTGGTGGGATGTGGCACGTCTCACCACTACCTCCTGGGCTGACTTTGAGGTCAAGTTTTCCTCTGCATTTCTGTCTGAGGACTACACAGATGAATTGGCAGACAGAGTCAGAAATCGAGTACAAAGAGAGAAAAAGAGTATCCGTGACTTTGCATACGGTTACCACTCCCCGTGCAGAAGGTGGAAACCTGGCATTGTGGAGGAAGAGGTCATTAAATTGATCTTGAAGAACATCAACCCACTACTAGCCAGTCAACTCCGAGAACGAGTCACCACTGTCGATCAACTGGTTCGCTTGGGACAGCAGTTTGAGAAGGACAGAGAATGCCAACAGCAATATGACCAGAGAAAGAAACAGACCCCCAAACAGTTACCCAAGACAGACTATCAACAACAGCCAGAGTCTCCAGCCATGACCCCTCATGTTCTGTTGGAGATGTAGCCAAAAGGGACATTCTTCAGCTACATGTCCAAGACCGTATCAAGTAAACCCTTCCAGAAACCACAAATCACAACAGGCCAACACACCTAACTCTCTTCGCAGGAACGACCATCCTACTCTGGGTGCTTTAACCAGAGCGGAAACCCCAAGAGTCACTGCCTACGCCCCCCCATCGACATCCCCTTCCTTTCAGTTAATACCGCACCAACTGGTGTTACCCCTATCCATAGGCCCATGGACAGGAAGAGCCATCTTGGATACCGGGTCATCCTACACACTGCTCAATGAGAAACTGTGGAAGGAGGTTAAAGGTCCACAATACAACTTGAAGCCGTGGACAGAAGGTCCACTCTATCTGGCTGATGGTGAGGCTAGACGACCACTTGGATGGAGTGAGGTAGAGTTCCGCCTGTGTAACCGCTCCTATATGATTCCTTCTGTTATCCTACAAACCAAGAACCTTGCTTTTCCTGTAGTGTTGGGAATTGATTTCATGTACTTCAGTGGTGTCCAGATTGATATCGCACACAATTGCTACTGGTTTCCATACAACCCGAGCAAGAAGCATTTCTTCCAATCAGAAGCTACAAAGTTACATGATTGGGGATCAAATGGGGCAGTCTTCTCTGCCATTGCTCCGGTACCACTAACCCTTGATAATCCTTCTGACGATCTCCTTTTACAGGCTGTGAGAAGAGCTCAGCTGGAACAGCCAGAGGAGTTAAGGCTGTTGGGACAGCTGCAGAATAATGCTGATGTATGTACTTCAAAGCTGGGATGCACCGGACTCCTGAAGCACAAAATATTCCTTACACAGGAAATGCCGATCAAGCAAAAGCCATATCGTTTGTCCCCAGCGAAGCTAATCATCTAAAAGGGACTCATTAATGATATGTTAACACAAGATATAATAGAACGTTCCTCCTCTCCCTGGGCTGCTCCTGTTGTCCTCATCCCAAAAAAGACTGGCGGTCTTAGATTTTGTGTGGACTATAGGAAGACCAACAATGTTTCCCAGACTGATGCCTATCCTCTTCCCACCATCCATGAGATCCTGGAGTCATTGTCTGGCGCTGTTGTGTTCACTACCCTTGACCTCAATAGTGGTTATTGGCAGGTTGAGATGGACCAGGAAAGCAAGGACAAGACCGCTTTTGTCTGTGCTGAGGGCTTGTTTTCCTTTAAGGTGATGCCTTTTGGATTAAAGAATGCACCTGCCACTTTCCAAAGACTCATGGAGATTGCGTTAGGTGAGCTCAAAGGGAAGATCTGTTTCGTCTACCTGGACGATATAATTATCTACTCCCAGAACAGAGAACAACACTTTCAAGATCTTCAAGCAGTGTTGGACAAGCTAAGAGAAGCTGGTCTGACCTTGAATATGAAGAAGAGCAACTTCTGCCAAACCTCCCTGAAGTTCCTTGGCCATATTGTGTCTTTTGATGGCATTCATGTGGATCCTGAAAAGACAAAGGCTGTACAAGACTTCCCTGTGCCAACCACACTCAAGGCCCATCAACGGTTCCTTGGGATGGCTGGATGGTACCATAGGTTTGTGTCGAACTTCTCCCAGGTGGCAGAACCCCTCAACGCGTTGAAGCGAAAAGGAGCGAAATTCCAATGGACGGCAGAGTGCCAGACCTCCTTTGAAACCCTGAAACGACACCTCGTCACACCTCTCATTTTAGGTCATCCCAACTTTGATTGCCCTTTTGTTGTTTACACTGATGCAAGTGATGTTGGACTTGGTGCTGTCCTAGTCCAACAGACTGGACTTGGCACTGAAGAAGTGCTAGCATTCGCCAGTCGGACATTGAATGGAGCAGAACGGAACTACTCCACAACCGAGCAAGAGTGCCTTGCAGTTGTCTGGGCTTTGGAAAAGTGGAGGTACTACCTGGAGGGAAGACACTTCACTGTGGTCACTGACCATTCCTCCCTTGTGTGGGTGTTCAAGACCAACAAACCAAGTACCAGACTCATAAGATGGGCTCTACGGTTGCAAGAGTTCACCTTTGCAGTAGAATACAGGAAAGGAAAATACAACACTGTTCCAGATGCCTTGTCCACAAAGAAAACCTAGACAAGAGAAAAACACACATACCACCCTCGTCACACCCTGACCTAACCAAAATAATAAAGAAAACAAAGATAACTAAGGTCAGGGTGTGACACCTACGTGGATATCAGGGAGACACAAACCTACGTGGATATCAGGGAGACACAAACCAACGTGGATATCAGGGAGACACAAACCCACGTGGATATCAGGGAGACACAAACCAACGTGGATATCAGGGAGACACAAACCTACGTGGATATCAGGGAGACACAAACCTACGTGGATATCAGGGAGACACAAACCTACGTGGATATCAGGGAGACACAAACCAACGTGGATATCAGGGAGACACAAACCCACGTGGATATCAGGGACACACAAACCTACGTGGATATCAGGGAGACACAAACCTACGTGGATATCAGGGAGACACAAACCCACGTGGATATCAGAGAGACACAAACCCACGTGGATATCAGGGAGACACAAACCCACGTGGATATCAGGGAGACACAAACCCACGTGGATATCAGGGAGACACAAACCCACGTGGATATCAGGGAGACACAAACCCACGTGGATATCAGGGAAACACAAACCCACGTGGATATCAGGGAGACACAAACCCACGTGGATATCAGGGAGACACAAACCCACGTGGATATCAGGGAGACACAAACCCACGTGGATATCAGGGAGACACAAACCCACGTGGATATCAGGGAGCCACAAACCCACGTGGATATCAGGGAGACACTAACCCACGTGGATATCAGGGAGCCACAAACCCACGTGGATATCAGGGAGACACTAACCCACGTGGATATCAGGGAGACTTTTTATCTGCGGATTCATCGTCAGTGTAGAGAAACGCACGGTTTTGGTTGATTACAAAGAACCAGCTAAAAAGAAGACCATGCCTGTCAGGTAATATAGCAACCCGTAGTTCATCTCCCAGGACAAACCAGCAACAGCAGTAGCTGTACACATGAATGTTTCATGTGTGATTTGACCTGTCTCCAATTTAATATAGTTGGTTTTGGTATTTTAACCTGCGTGTCAAGATCATGTCTGATGTGGATGGACAATGAGACCTCGAACAAACCAACTCCAACTTTCCCCAACATTCCTTCACACAAATAGAATGATGAAACGAAGAACAAGCCAACTCCAACGTTCTCCAACATTCCTTCACACAAATAGAGAGAACTAGGACCTTTTCCACTTACCTTGAATGAGCAGCTTGAAACGCTGTCTCCGGCAGCGTGAATCCCAAGCTCCCCAGAGAACCATTTAATCCTGATCTTCTCTACAAGCACAGTGATTATCTCAATGTACATCAGACAGGGACGCTTGATCAAAGTAGTGCATCAGTCAGTCTCACACCTCACGTCACAAGGCCCAGTGCAGAGAGCTGAAGATGAACATTAGCAGGAACACCTTAGGACCCTCAGCATACATCCTAGTGCACTACCCTATGGGCCCTGGTCCAAAGTAGTGCACTACCCTATGGGCCCTGGTCCAAAGTAGTGCACTATCCTATGGGCCCTGGTCCAAAGTAGTGCACTACCCCTATACTTCCTGGTCTAAAGTAGTGCACTACCACAATGGGCCCTGGTCCAAAGTAGTGCACTACCCCAATGGGCCCTGGTCAAAAGTAGGGCACTACCCTATGGGCCCTGGTCCAAAGTAGTGCACTATAAAGGGAATAGGGTGCCATTTGTGACACATTCCGTGTTTATTTCAGGACTACCAAGATGGGAGGAGCTAAATAAACTGTACATTTCGGTGGTCCTCAAGGTTCCGTTTTAGGACCACTATTGTTTTCACTATATATTTTACCTCTTGGGGATGTCATTTGAAAACATAATGTTAACTTTCACTGCTATGATAATGACACACAGCTGTACATTTCAATGAAACATGGTGAAGCCCCAAAATTGCCCTCGCTAGAAGCATGTGTTTCAGACATAAGGAAGTGGATGGCTGCAAACTTTCTACTTTTAAACTTGGACAAAGTCAGAGATGCTTGTTCTAGGTCCCAAGAAACAAAGAGATCTTCTGTTGAATCTGACAATTAATCTTAATGGTTGTACAGTCGTCTCAAATAAAACTGTGAAGGACCTCGGCGTTACTCTGGACCCTGATCTCAAGACCATTTCAAGGACAGCTTTTTTCCATCTACGTAACATTGCAAAAATCAGAAACTTTCTGTCCAAAAATTATGCTGAAAAATTAATCCATGCTTTTGTCACTTCTAGGTTCGACTACTGCAATGCTCTACTTTCCGGCTACCCGGATAAAGCACTAAATAAACTTAGTGCTAACAGTTAGTGCTAAATACGGCTGCTAGAATCCTGACTAGAACCAAAAAATTTGATCATATTACTCCAGTGCTAGCCTCCCTACACTGGCTTCCTGTCAAGGCAAGGGCTGAGTTCAAGGTTTTACTGCTAACCTACAAAGCATTATATGGGCTTGCTCCTACCTATCTCTCTGATTTGGTCCTGCCGTACATACCTACACGTACGCTACGGTCACAAGACGCAGGCCTCCTAATTGTCCAAAGAATTTCTAAGCAAACAGCTGAAGGCAGGGCTTTCTCCTATAGAGCTCCATTTTTATGGAATGGTCTGCCTACCCATGTAAGAGACACAAACTCGGTCTCAACCTTTAAGTCTTTACTGAAGACTCATCTCTTCAGTGGGTCATATGATTGAGTGTAGTCTGGCCCAGGAGTGGGAAGGTGAACGGAAAGGCTCTGGAACAACGAACCGCCCTTGCTGTCTCTGCCTGGCCGGTTCCCCTCTTTCCACTGGGATTCTCTGCCTCTAACCCTATTACAGGGGCTGAGTCACTGGCTTACTGGGGCTCTTTCATACCGTCCCTGGGAGGGGTGCGTCACTTGAGTGGGTTTAGTCACTGATGTGATCTTCCTGTCTGGGTTGGCGCCCCCCCCTTGGGTTGTGCCGTGGCGGAGATCTTTGTGGGCTATACTCAGCCTTGTCTCAGGATAAGTAAGTTGGTGGTTGAAGATATCCCTCTAGTGGTGTGGGGGCTGTACTTTGGCAAAGTGGGTGGGGTTATATCCTTCCTGTTTGGCCCTGTCTGGGGGTGTCCTCGGATGGGGCCACAGTGTCTCCTGACCCCTCCTGTCTCAGCCTCCAGTATTTATGCTGCAGTAGTTTGTGTCAGGGGGCTATGGTCAGTTTGTTATATCTGGAGTACTTCTCCTGTCCTATTCGGTGTCCTGTGTGAATTTAAGTGTGCTCTCTCTAATTCTCTCTTTCTTTCTCTCTCTCTCTCGGAGGACCTGAGCCCTAGGACCATGCCTCAGGACTACCTGACATGATGACTCCTTGCTGTCCCCAGTCCACCTGGCCGTGCTGCTGCTCCAGTTTAAACTGTTCTGCCTTATTATTATTGGACCATGCTGGTCATTTATGAATCATAATCGGTCGACCTCTACTCTACAGTACTACACCTCTCTATAGATGTATGCATGTATCAACCAGTAAATTCTCACAACTACACATTTCACACTTAAAAGGCTGTATTTCCAAAGATAATTTACAGGGCGGAAGCTTAAAGTGATTTTAATAATGGCCTGGTATTATTTCAGTAAGCGGTTTCCTCCGGGAGGTACACTACACTGAGACAGAAGACAGTCAGACATGGAGTGTCTCAAATGGCATCCATTTCCATAGGGCTCTTGTCAAGAGTAGCACCCTATATAGGATACAGGGTGCCATTTGGGATATATCCACAGTTTGTAATGAAAGGAAGGAAAGGCTCCATCTAAGTCACAATGCTGAAAACAGGTGGTAGGGTGTAGGGAAGGTGGGGCACGGTTGGTATCCATACCATTCATTCAAATTGCTTGCTTTAATCCTGGATTTACGGACACAGCAAACTCCGCTCTCACAAACACACTGCAGCTTTACAGAGAATTACTGCGTAGTGTATAATCCCTGATTTATGACATCTCTGCCCACAGAAATAAACAAGCCCTATAGAAAGTGATGCATGACTACCCATTGGATGGCCCTCTGTCTCATGTAAATATGCACAAATATATTAGATGTTTTAAACATCACTCTTCAAACTACAGTAGTATTTCACAATCAAAGATCCCACAGTCAAAAAAATAATAATTGCCACTTCAATGGTTGATTTCTCTTCCAATGATCACTCACTCACCTTTGCGTTATAATGAATAAATACTTCATTGTCCCATGGGGAAATAAGATTGGCAAGATTAGTTTAGAACAATAATGTCTTCACTATGTGTCGTTACTGTGTAATTATCTGTTTGTACCAGGAAGAACACATTGGTAGTTTGATGGTTGATGATGTCATCCCTTAGAACAGATGTGGACACATCAAGCCAAGTAGAGGCTGCTATAACTATTCCATTCAGATGGTGTCTGATTAGAGGCTGCTATAGCTGTTCCATTCAGATGGTGTCTGAGTAGAGGCTGCTATAGCTGTTCCATTCAGATGGTGTCTGATTAGAGGCTGCTATAACTATTCCATTCAGATGGTGTCTGATTAGAGGCTGCTATAACTATTCCATTCAGATGGTGTCTGATTAGAGGCTGCTATAGCTGTTCCATTCAGATGGTGTCCGATTAGAGGCTGCTATAGCTGTTCCATTCAGATGGTGTCTGATTAGAGCCTGCTATAGCTGTTCCATTCAGATGGTGTCTGATTAGAGCCTGCTATAGCTGTTCCATTCAGATGGTGTCTGATTAGAGGCTGCTATAGCTGTTCCATTCAGATGGTGTGAAAACCAGATTATGAACAAGCATAGGCCTTTTTAAATACGTTGTTTCATGTTTAGCATAATGATATGCCCCATTATATAGTAGGAATATGTTTCATTGATGCATTTTATACTATACAATCTGAAATGGTCCACCCACACAGACAGTGTGGTGAAGAAGGCGCAACATTGCCTCTTCAACCTCAGGAGGCTTAATAAATTCAGCTTGGCAGGCACCTAAGACCCTCACAAACTTTTACAGATACACAATTGAAAGCATCCTGTCTGGCTTTTTCACCGCCTGGTACGGCAACTGCTCCGCCCGCAACCGTAAGGCTCTCCAGAGGGTAGTGACGTCTGCACAATGCATCATCGGCGGCACACTGCCTGCCCTCCATGACACCTACAGCACCCGATGTCACAGGAAGGACAAAGATCATCAAGGACATCAACCTCCATGAGCCACTGCCTGTTCACCCCGCTATCATCCAGAAAGCAAATTCAGTACAGGTGCATCAAAGCTGGGACTGAGAGACTGAAAAACATCTTCTATCTCAAGGCCATCAGACTGTTAAATAGCCACCACTACCTGGCTTCCACCCGGTTACGTAACCCTTTTAGATTTGTGTTTATTGTTGTGAATTGTTAGATACTACTGTGCTGTTGGAGCTAGGAAGTACTTCGCAACACCCACAATTACATCTGCTAAATATGTGTGTGACCAATAACATTTGATTTGATATACAATATAGTAGCAATGTATTGCATTGTTATTTTGTTGCAATGTTTATAAACACGGGAGAATAAGGCATTTTTATAAGTGACATTTCCCCCCAAAATATGTAGTCTATCATCATTTCTACAGCCTTAGAAATATCTCTAAAATCAGCCAAAAGGTTATTGAACAGAACAGCCTACTACCCGACCTCCCCTGGTACAGTATGTTGATATCTAACTAGGCATACTTCTGGGAGGTTGCGAGCCTTGTGATCACCTGGGCTAAACAAATAGGAACTGCGTCTCGTCATTATGTTATGTTGTATGAACATGTTTATGGGTATTGAGCCTCTACATCACTATCGCCATCTACCTGTTATCACGGTCATTTCACTGCACGTAGCCTGCTGACATGGAATTGTTGTAACGAAATGCAATAGAAATCCATTTGTAAAATAACAAATAATTTGCATTGCAAATATGTGATCTGAAAATGTGTTTAAATATATTCTTAAAATATCGGCTGCTAATATGAAACAAAAAACATGTATTTGTTGACATGTAATTCTAAAACCCATTCTGCTAAATAATGATACGAAATGACACAACTAGCGTATCCATAGAGAAATAAAACTAATAACACAATGTGCATTGTATTTCGAGTGCTTACCTTCTATGTTCACAGCCAGGAGGACAATCCAAACACTCGCCAACATCGCCACGGCGCTTCAACTCTCCGGAACTTCTCTGATAGCTTCCCCTTAGTGGACTGGATCAATTCACTCCAAATGGTTTGGACCAGGTATGTTGGGAATACGCCGTTACCTTCAGAACCGATGCCGATTTGGAACTAGTTTCAAGCTAATGAGCCGACGTGGAAAGCATCAATTATTGACTGACTGTAGTTATTCCAACGATCAGTAGCTTTTGAACTACGCACCACGAATCGGTGTCCGTACGGTAGATTGGCGTTGAGATCTGCGGAAGATATCCAAGGAGCTTTTTTTTAACGCACAACCGAACAAACGAGATGATGCGTACCTATCTAACAGAGTTTGGTAAACGATGCGGGGGAGCAGAAATCGTCCAAAACAGGTTTCTATTGTGGTCAAGTGTACCTTGGATCCCGTGTCTCATCCAATGCTGCAGGTCGTCACTGCTATTGCTATAGCCTCCAGTATTTTGGGATAGAGGCGAAGGGGCGGGAGGTGCTCGATGCCCCCAATGGCAAGTTCCATGAAACACAATGGATAGTTCAAAATGATTTGCCTCCTTACAATTCAGATCATATCCAACAGACAGATCTGCAAAGGTCTTCTTCACTTGTTTTTTTTGAACAAAACAAAAGCCGAAGTTCCCTCTTTCTGCCGGCAATGGAATCAGGATTTGTATATGTTTTTTCTCCCTCCGTGGACTCAGAGCAGATTTGTATCCGGTAGTTTATTCGAGAAAAATACTAGGTATTCTTTCATAAAACAGCATGCAATCCCGCTATGCGGATTTCCCCCACATAGACGCCACAACCTGACCTGGCGTAATGTAGCCTAGCTGACAAGCCCCGAGTCAAACCCGAATCGGTGACGTTAGACACCTATGTGAAGCGAGCCACAATAAGAATTAGCCACAATAGTGGAATTTGCGGTTCGCCTTCAAAATAAAATTCCCCATTTGAAAGTGATTCAAACGGATACAAATAGTGGAATCATGCCATGTTTGCACTAGATAATGCTAATCAAGGTCTGACTGTTCTTATATAAATTCAACGAAAGACAATGAGTTAATTTTAATCAATTTAAATCGCAATGTGGATGTATTAGATTTAGAATTCCATTGGGGGCATACTTACTGTATATTTCAACCTATGGATTGGTCTATGGTCTCCTGACTCCTCCTGTGTCGGGGGGCTAGGGTCAGTTTGTTATATCTGGAGTACTTCTCCTGTCCTATTCGGTGTCCTGTGTGAATCTAAGTGTGCGTTCTCTAATTCTCTCTTTCTCTCTTTCTTTCTCTCTCTCGGAGGTCCTGAGCCCTAGGACCATGCCTCAGGACTACCTGGCATGATGACTCCTTGCTGTCCCCAGTCCACCTGGCCGTGCTGCTGCTCCAGTTTTAACTGTTCAGCACCTGAGGTGCTGACTTGCCGCACCCTCGACAACTACTGTGATTATTATTATTTGACTATGCTGGTCATTTATGAACATTTGAACATGTCCTGTTATAATCTCCACCAGAAGAGGACTGGCCACCCCTCATAGCCTGGTTCCTCCCTAGGTTTCTTCCTAGGTTTTGGCCTTTCTAGGGAGTTTTTCTTAGCCACTGTGCTTCTACACCTGCATTGCTTGCTGTTTGGGGTTTTAGGCTGGGTTTCTGTACAGCACTTTGAGATATCAGCTGATGTACGAAGGGCTTTATAAATACATATGATTTGATTTATGGATTATGCCCCCATTAAATGGGGTATCAGCCTACTCAGTGACACTCACAGAACACAGCTATATAGAGGTTACAGAGGTATTAGCATGTTAGCTCTTATTGCAGGACTGACTGTGGGAAATCACCATTCCAGTCAATCTATTGTGTGCATTGACATTCATATTGCAGTTTACAGCCTAACCGATGGATGTTGCTCAAATGGAGTATCAGCCTACTTTGTGACAGTCACACAATGCAACTGTGTAGAGTTTACATGAAACACAAAATGAAACCTGATTCAAGCCATCTATCTACTATCTATTTCATTAGATGGCTTCATTCATTTCATGAATAATTCAAAATGAATGATTACAACAGGCATATCATAAAACTGTATCACTCAACTACATCTTTCTATAACAGGTACTGTGTTTTCTGTCAACTCATACAACAGACGGTCTCTCATTCCCTTGTCGCACAACCGATGAACACTTTGTTCTGAAAGGTTGGGAAAACAAACATACTGTACATTGTTTTATTATTTGCAGTTGGTGTGAAAACAAGGCAGTTGTTATCGCTAAGAATTAAGAAAGAGCTCGTCCTTGAACTAAGAGACATTTCAGATGATGGGATCAAAGGCTGTCTTGCACTGCAAATAACCAATCGGAGTGGGACTTGTAGCATGTGCAATATCCATGCAATATCCATGCATCCCAGACATTACTAGTGAAGATGGACATGACAACACAAGGCCATTTGCCTACACGTTTTCCTCTATCCTCCATACAGAACAAGTACACGTGAATTGTCTAGTGCAGTGGTTCCCAACCTTTTTATATTTCCGTACCCCTTCAAACCTTGAACCAGCTGTGTACCCCCTCTAGCACCAGTGTCAGCTGTACCCCCTCTAGCACCAGGGTTAGCTGTACCCCCTCTAGCACCAGGGTCAGCTGTACCCCCTCTAGCACCAGGGTCAGCTGTACCCCCTCTAGCACCAGGGTCAGCTGTACCCCCTCTAGCACCAGAGACAGTGCACTCTCAAATGTTGTTTTTTGCCATCATTGTAAGCCTGCAAAACACACACTATACCATATACTATACTATTAAACATTAGAATGAGGGTGAGTTTTTGTCACCACCCGGCTCGTGGGAAGTGACCAAGATCTCTTATAGGACCAGGGCACAAATAATAATATAATAATAATCAATAATTTAGTTCTTTATTTAGCCATTTTACATATAAAAACTTATTTGTTCATCAAAAATGGTGAAAAACTCACCACAGGTTAATGAGAAGGCTTTTCTTGAAAGGATGCACATAACTCTGCAATGTTGGGTTGTATTGGAGAGAGTCTCAGTCTTAAATCATTTTCCACTCACAGTCTGTGCCTGGATTTAGTTTTCATGCTAGTGAGGACTGAGAATCCACTCTCACATAGGAACATGATTACAAAGGGCATCTTAACAGCGCGATTTGCCAAGGCATGATACTCTGAGTGCAGCCCTATACAGAAATCGGGCTGTGGCTTCTGATTAAATTCAATTTTCACTGCTTGTTGCAATTTCGATGAGGCTCTCTTGTTCAGATACCAGTAAGTGGACTGGAGGCAGGGCATGAAAGGGATAACGAATCCAGTTGTTTGTGTCATCCGTTTCGGGAAAGTACCTGCGTAATTGCACACCCAACTCACTCAGGTGCTTCCCTATATCACATTTGAGTGATATAGCTTGAGTTAATTTGCACACAAAAAATCATACAATGATGGAAAGACCTGTGTGTTGTCCTTGTTAATGCAGACAGAGAAGAGCTCACACTTCTTGATCATAGCCTCAATTTTGTCCTGCACATTGAATATAGTTGCAGAGAGTCCCTGTAATCCTAGATTCAGATCATTCAGGTGAGAAAAAACATCACCCAAGACAGACCAGTCGTGTGAGAAACCCGTCATCCTGCAAGCGGTCAGACAAGTGAAAATTATGGTCAGTGAAGAAAACTTTAAGCTCGTCTCTCAATTTAAAAAAAACGTGTCAATACTTTGCCCCTTGATAACCAGCACACTTCTGTATGTTGTAAAAGCTTTACCTGGTCGATGCCCATATCATTGCATAGTCCAAAAAATACACCAGATTTCAGGGGCCTTTTTTTAACAAAGTTAACCATTTTCACTGTAGTGTCCAAAACATATTTCAGGCTGTCAGGCATTCCCTTGGCAGTAAGAGCCTGCAGTGCCTAGCTCCACTCCTATTCCCCAGGCGCTCTCTTTTGATGACTTCTGTAACCGTAATTGCCTTGGTTTCATGCATGTTAACATTAGAACCCTCCTCCCTAAGTTTGTTTTATTCACTGCTTTAGCACACTCTGTCAACCCGGATGTTCTAGCTGTGTCTGAATCCTGGCTTAGGAAGACCACCAAAAATTCTGAAATGTTCATCCCAAACTACAACATTTTCAGACAAGATAGAACTGCCAAAGGGGGCGGTGTTGCAATCTACTGCAAAGATAGCCTGCAGAGTTCTGTCCTATTATCTAGGTCTGTACCCAAACAATTTGAACTTCTACTTTAAAAAATCCACCTCTCTAAAAACAAGTCTCTCACCGTTGCCACCTGCTATAGACCACCCTCTGCCCCCAGCTGTGCTCTGGACACCATATGTGAACTGATTATCAATCAACCTACCAGGTACCTCCCCAAAGCCTTAAACACGGGCACCCTCATAGATATCATCCTAACCAACTTGCCCTCTAAATACCCCTCTGCATCCGTAATGGGTCAGCGGTCAAATGACCTCCACTCATCACTGTCAAACGCTCCCTGAAACACTTCAGCGAGCAGGCCTTTCTAATCGAGCTGACCGGGGTATCCTGGAAGGATATTGAACTCATCCCGTCAGAAGAGGATGCCTGGTTATTTTTTTAAATGCCTTCCTAACCATCTTAAATAAGCTGTCCCATTCAAGAAATTTAGAACCAGGAACAGACGGATAGACCTTGGTTCTCCCCAGACCTGACTGCCCTTAACCAACACAAAAACATCCTATGTCGTTCTGCATTAGCATTGAACAGCCCCCGTGATATGCAGCTGTTCAGGGAAGCTAGAAACCATTATACACAGGCAGTTAGAAAAGCCAAGGCTAGCTTTTTCAAGCAGAAATTTGCTTCCTGCAACACTAACTCAAAAAAGTTCTGGGACACTGTAAAGTCCATGGAGAATAAGAACACCTCCTCCCAGCTGCCCACTGCACTGAAGATAGGAAACACTGTCACCACTGATAAATCCACTATAATTGAGAATTTCAATAAGCATTTTTCTACCTGCATGCTTTCCACCTGGCTACTCCTACCCCGGTCAACAGCACTGCACCCCCCACAGCAACTCGCCCAAGCCTTCCCTATTTCTCCTTCTCCCAAATCCAGTCAGCTGATGTTCTGAAAGAGCTGCAAAATCTGGACCCCTACAAATCAGCCGGGTTAGACAATCTGGACCCTTTCTTTCAAAAAATTATCTGCCATAATTGTTGCCAACCCTATTTCCAGCCTGTTCAACCACTCTTTCGTGTCATCTGAGGTTCCCAAAGATTGGAAAGCAGCTGCGGTCATCCCCCTCTTCAAAGGGGGGGACACTCTTGACCCAAACTTCTACAGACCTATATGTATCCTACCCTGCCTTTCTAAGGTCTTCGAAAGCCAAGTCAACAAACAGATTACCGACCATTTTGAATCTCACCATACCTTCTCTGCTATGCAATCTGGTTTCAGAGCTGGTCATGGGTGCACCTCAGCCACGCTCAAGGTCTTAAACGATATCTTAACCGCCATCGATAAGAAACATTACTGTGCAGCCGTATTCATTGATCTGGCCAAGGCTTTCGACTCTGTCAATCACCACATCCTCATCGGCAGACTCGACAGCCTTGGTTTCTCAAATGATTGCCTCGCCGGGTTCACCAACTACTTCTCTGATAGAGTTCAGTGTGTCAAATCGGAGGGTCTGCTGTCCGGACCTCTGGCAGTCTCTATGGGGGTGCCACAGGGTTCAATTCTTGGTCTGACTCTCTTCCCTGTATACATCAATGAGGTCGCTCTTGCTGCTGGTGAGTCTCTGATCCACCTCTACGCAGATGACACCATTCTGTATACTTCTGGCCCTTCTATGGACACTGTGTTAACAACCCCCCAGGCAAGCTTCAATGCCATACAACTCTCCTTCCGTGGCCTCCAATTGGTCTTAAAAACCAAATGCATGCTCTTCAACCGATCGCTGCCTGCACCTGCCCGCCTGTCCAACATCACTACTCTGGATGGCTCTGACTTAGAATACGTGGCCAACTACAAATACCTAGGTGTCTGGTTAGACTGTAAACTCTCCTTCCAGACCCACATCAAACATCTCCAATCCAAAATTAAATCTAGAAATGGCTTCCTATTTTGCAAAAAAAGCATCCTTCACTCATGCTGCCAAACATACCCTTGTAAAACTGACCATCCTACCAATCCTTGACTTCGGCGATGTCATTTACAAAATAGCCTCCAATACCCTACTCAACAAATTGGATGCAGTCTATCACAGTGCAATCCGTTTTGTCACCAAAGCCCCATATACTACCCACCATTGCGACCTTTACGCTCTCGTTGGCTGGCCCTCGCTTCATACTCGTCGCCGAACCCACTGGCTCCATGTCATCTACAAGACCCTGCTAGGTAAAGTCCCCCCTTATCTCAGCTCACTGGTCACCATAGCATCACCCACCTGTAGCACGCGCTCCAGCAGGTATATCTCTCTGGTCACCTCCAAAACCAATTCTTTCTTTGGCCGCCTCTCCTTCCAGTTTTCTGCTGCCAATGACTGGAACGAACTACAAAAATCTCTGAAACTGGAAACACTTATCTCACTCACTAGCTTTAATCACCAACTGTCAGAGCAGCTCACAGATTACTGCACCTGTACATAGCCCACCTATAATTTAGCCCAAACAACTACCTCTTTCCCAACTGTATTTAATTAATTAATTAATTTTGCTCCTTTGCACCCCATTATTTTTATTTCTACTTTGCACATTCTTCCACAGCAAATCTATCATTCCAGTGTTTTACTTGCTATATTGTATTTACTTTGCCACCATGGCCTTTTTTTGCCTTTACCTCCCTTATCTCACCTCATTTGTTCACATCGTATATAGACACTTGTTTCTACTGTATTATTGACTGTATGTCTGTTTTACTCCATGTGTAACTCTGTGTTCTTGTATGTGTCGAACTGCTTTGCTTTATCTTGGCCAGGTAGCAATTGTAAATGAAAACTTGTTCTCAAATTGCCTATCTGAGCAAACAGAATGAGCAGCAGCTACGTTTGGCTGCACACGGACCGTTAGTGGTTCAGAGTTAATGTGAGGCTATATACAGGGTGTTACGGTACAGAGTCAATGTGGAGGCTATATACAGGGTGTTACGGTACAGAGTCAATGTGGAGGCTATATACAGGGTGTTACGGTACAGAGTCAATGTGGAGAATATACAGGGGGTTCTGGTACAGAGTCAATGTGCTGGGGGAACGGTTAGTCGAGGGAACTGAGGTAATATGTCAAATCAAATTTTATTGGTCAGATACACATGTTTAGCAGATGTTATTGCGAGTGTAGCGAAATGCTTGTGCTTCTAGTTCACGACAGTGCAGCAATATCTAACAAGTAATATCTAACAATTTCACAACAACTACCTTATACACACAAATCTAAGTAAAGGAATGGAATAACAATATATAACAATATATACATATAAATATATGGATGAGCAATGACAGAGCGGCATAGGCAAGATGCAGTTGATGGTATAGAGTACGGTATATATATATGAGATGAGTAATGCAGGATATGTAAACATTATATAAAGTGGCATAATTCAAGTGACTTGTGATCCATTTATTAAAGTGGCCAATGATTTCAAGTCTGTATGTAGGCAGCAGCCACTCATTGTTAGTGATGGCTGTTTAACAGTCTGATGGCTTTGAGATAGAAGCAATTTTTCAGTCTCTTGGTCCCAGCTTTGATGCACGTGTACTGACCTCGCCTTCTGGATGGTAGCAGGGTGAACAGGCAGTGGCTTGGGTGGTTGCTGTCCTTAATGATATTTTGGCCTTCCTGTGACATCGGGTGCTGTAGGTGTCCTGGAGGGCAGGTAGTTTGCCCCCGGTGATGCGTTGTGCAGACCTCACTACCCTCTGAGGGAAGGAAGCGCCACTTCTGGATCAGCATTTTCCGGTTTGCATATGGCCTATATATACATATACAGCTCATTGAGTTTGGTCTAAGTGCCGGCATCGGTTTGTAGCGGTAAATAGATGGCTACGAATAATATAGATGAGAACTCTCTTGGTAGATAGTACGGTGTACAGCTTATCATACGGTACTCTACCTTTTTTTATTTTTTTATTTTATTTCACCTTTATTTAACCAGGTAGGCTAGTTGAGAACACCTTTATTTAACCAGGTAGGCTAGTTGAGAACACCTTTATTTAACCAGGTAGGCTAGTTGAGAACACCTTTATTTAACCAGGTAGACTAGTTGAGAACACCTTTATTTAACCAGGTAGGCTAGTTGAGAACACCTTTATTTAACCAGGTAGGCTAGTTGAGAACACCTTTATTTAACCAGGTAGGCTAGTTGAGAACACCTTTATTTAACCAGGTAGGCTAGTTGAGAACACCTTTATTTAACCAGGTAGGCTAGTTGAGAACACCTTTATTTAACCAGGTAGGCTAGTTGAGAACACCTTTATTTAACCAGGTAGGCTAGTTGAGAACACCTTTATTTAACCAGGTAGGCTAGTTGAGAACACCTTTATTTAACCAGGTAGGCTAGTTGAGAACACCTTTATTTAACCAGGTAGGCTAGTTGAGAACACCTTTATTTAACCAGGTAGACTAGTTGAGAACACCTTTATTTAACCAGGTAGGCTAGTTGAGAACACCTTTATTTAACCAGGTAGGCTAGTTGAGAACACCTTTATTTAACCAGGTAGGCTAGTTGAGAACACCTTTATTTAACCAGGTAGACTAGTTGAGAACACCTTTATTTAACCAGGTAGACTAGTTGAGAACACCTTTATTTAACCAGGTAGGCTAGTTGAGAACACCTTTATTTAACCAGGTAGGCTAGTTGAGAACACCTTTATTTAACCAGGTAGGCTAGTTGAGAACACCTTTATTTAACCAGGTAGGCTAGTTGAGAACACCTTTATTTAACCAGGTAGACTAGTTGAGAACACCTTTATTTAACCAGGTAGACTAGTTGAGAACACCTTTATTTAACCAGGTAGGCTAGTTGAGAACACCTTTATTTAACCAGGTAGGCTAGTTGAGAACACCTTTATTTAACCAGGTAGGCTAGTTGAGAACACCTTTATTTAACCAGGTAGGCTAGTTGAGAACACCTTTATTTAACCAGGTAGGCTAGTTGAGAACACCTTTATTTAACCAGGTAGGCTAGTTGAGAACACCTTTATTTAACCAGGTAGGCTAGTTGAGAACACCTTTATTTAACCAGGTAGGCTAGTTGAGAACACCTTTATTTAACCAGGTAGGCTAGTTGAGAACACCTTTATTTAACCAGGTAGGCTAGTTGAGAACACCTTTATTTAACCAGGTAGGCTAGTTGAGAACACCTTTATTTAACCAGGTAGGCTAGTTGAGAACACCTTTATTTAACCAGGTAGGCTAGTTGAGAACACCTTTATTTAACCAGGTAGGCTAGTTGAGAACACCTTTATTTAACCAGGTAGGCTAGTTGAGAACACCTTTATTTAACCAGGTAGGCTAGTTGAGAACACCTTTATTTAACCAGGTAGGCTAGTTGAGAACACCTTTATTTAACCTGGTAGGCTAGTTGAGAACACCTTTATTTAACCAGGTAGGCTAGTTGAGAACACCTTTATTTAACCAGGTAGGCTAGTTGAGAACACCTTTATTTAACCAGGTAGGCTAGTTGAGAACACCTTTATTTAACCAGGTAGGCTAGTTGAGAACACCTTTATTTAACCAGGTAGGCTAGTTGAGAACACCTTTATTTAACCAGGTAGGCTAGTTGAGAACACCTTTATTTAACCAGGTAGGCTAGTTGAGAACACCTTTATTTAACCAGGTAGGCTAGTTGAGAACACCTTTATTTAACCAGGTAGGCTAGTTGAGAACACCTTTATTTAACCAGGTAGGCTAGTTGAGAACACCTTTATTTAACCAGGTAGGCTAGTTGAGAACACCTTTATTTAACCAGGTAGACTAGTTGAGAACACCTTTATTTAACCAGGTAGGCTAGTTGAGAACACCTTTATTTAACCAGGTAGGCTAGTTGAGAACACCTTTATTTAACCAGGTAGGCTAGTTGAGAACACCTTTATTTAACCAGGTAGGCTAGTTGAGAACACCTTTATTTAACCAGGTAGGCTAGTTGAGAACACCTTTATTTAACCAGGTAGGCTAGTTGAGAACACCTTTATTTAACCAGGTAGGCTAGTTGAGAACACCTTTATTTAACCAGGTAGGCTAGTTGAGAACACCTTTATTTAACCAGGTAGGCTGGTTGAGAACACCTTTATTTAACCAGGTAGGCTAGTTGAGAACACCTTTATTTAACCAGGTAGGCTAGTTGAGAACACCTTTATTTAACCAGGTAGGCTAGTTGAGAACACCTTTATTTAACCAGGTAGGCTAGTTGAGAACACCTTTATTTAACCAGGTAGGCTAGTTGAGAACACCTTTATTTAACCAGGTAGGCTAGTTGAGAACACCTTTATATAACCAGGTAGGCTAGTTGAGAACACCTTTATTTAACCAGGTAGGCTAGTTGAGAACACCTTTATTTAACCAGGTAGGCTAGTTGAGAACACCTTTATTTAACCAGGTAGGCTAGTTGAGAACACCTTTATTTAACCAGGTAGGCTAGTTGAGAACAGCTTTATTTAACCAGGTAGGCTAGTTGAGAACACCTTTATTTAACCAGGTAGGCTAGTTGAGAACAGCTTTATTTAACCAGGTAGGCTAGTTGAGAACACCTTTATTTAACCAGGTAGGCTAGTTGAGAACACCTTTATTTAACCAGGTAGGCTAGTTGAGAACACCTTTATTTAACCAGGTAGGCTAGTTGAGAACACCTTTATTTAACCAGGTAGGCTAGTTGAGAACACCTTTATTTAACCAGGTAGGCTAGTTGAGAACACCTTTATTTAACCAGGTAGGCTAGTTGAGAACACCTTTATTTAACCAGGTAGGCTAGTTGAGAACACCTTTATTTAACCAGGTAGGCTAGTTGAGAACACCTTTATTTAACCAGGTAGGCTAGTTGAGAACAAGTTCTCATTTGCAACTGCGACCTGGCCAAGATAAAGCATAGCAGTGTGAGCATACAACAAAGAGTTACACATGGAGTAAACAATTAACAAGTCAATAACACAGTAGAAAACAAAGGGGGAGTCTATATACAATGTGTGCAAAAGGCATGAGGAGGTAGGCAAATAATTACAATTTTGCAGATTAACACTGGAGTGATAAATGATCAGATGGTCATGTACAGGTAGAGATATTGGTGTGCAGAAGAGCAGAAAAGTAAATAAATAAAAACAGTATGGGGATGAGGTAGGTGAAAAGGGTGGGCTATTTACCAATAGACTATGTACAGCTGCAGCGATCGGTTAGCTGCTCAGATAGCTGATGTTTGAAGTTGGTGAGGGAGATAAAAGTCTCCAACTTCAGCGATTTTTGCAATTTGTTCCAGTCACAGGCAGCAGAGTACTGGAACGAAAGGCGGCCAAATGAGGTGTTGGCTTTAGGGATGATCAGTGAGATACACCTGCTGGAGCGCGTGCTACGGATGGGTGTTGCCATCGTGACCAGTGAGCTGAGATAAGGCGGAGCTTTACCTAGCATAGACTTGTAGATGACCTGAAGCCAGTGGGTCTGGCGACGAATATGTAGCGAGGGCCAGCCGACTAGAGCATACAAGTTGCAGTGGTGGGTGGTATAAGGTGCTTTAGTGACAAAACGGATGGCACTGTGATAGACTGCATCCAGTTTGCTGAGTAGAGTGTTGGAAGCCATTTTGTAGATGACATCGCCGAAGTCGAGGATCGGTAGGATAGTCAGTTTTACTAGGGTAAGCTTGGCGGCTTGAGTGAAGGAGGCTTTGTTGCGGAATAGAAAGCCGACTCTTGATTTGATTTTCGATTGGAGATGTTTGATGTGAGTCTGGAAGGAGAGTTTGCAGTCTAGCCAGACACCTAGGTACTTATAGACGTCCACATATTCTAGGTCGGAACCATCCAGGGTGGTGATGCTAGTCGGGCATGCAGGTGCAGGCAGCGACCGGTTGAAAAGCATGCATTTGGTTTTACTAGCGTTTAAGAGCAGTTGGAGGCCATGGAAGGAGTGTTGTATGGCTTTGAAGCTTGTTTGGAGGTTAGATAGCACAGTGTCCAAAGACGGGCCGAAAGTATATAGAATGGTGTCGTCTGCGTAGAGGTGGATCAGGGAATCGCCCGCAGCAAGAGCAACATCATTGATATACACAGAGAACAGAGTCGGCCCGAGAATTGAACCCTGTGGCACCCCCATAGAGACTGCCAGAGGACCGGACAGCATGCCCTCCGATTTGACACACTGAACTCTGTCTGCAAAGTAATTGGTGAACCAGGCAAGGCAGTCATCCGAAAAACCGAGGCTACTGAGTCTGCCGATAAGAATATGGTGATTGACAGAGTCGAAAGCCTTGGCAAGGTCGATGAAGACGGCTGCACAGTACTGTCTTTTATCGATGGCGGTTATGATATCGTTTAGTACCTTGAGTGTGGCTGAGGTGCACCCATGACCGGCTCGGAAACCAGATTGCACAGCGGAGAAGGTACGGTGGGATTCGAGATGGTCAGTGACCTGTTTGTTGACTTGGATTTCGAAGACCTTAGATAGGCAGGGCAGGATGGATATAGGTCTGTAACAGTTTGGGTCCAGGGTGTCTCCCCCTTTGAAGAGGGGGATGACTGCGGCAGCTTTCCAATCCTTGGGGATCTCAGACGAGATGAAAGAGAGGTTGAACAGGCTGGTAATAGGGGTTGCGACAATGGTGGCAGATAGTTTCAGAAATAGAGGGTCCAGATTGTCAAGCCCAGCTGATTTGTGCGGGTCCAGGTTTTGCAGCTCTTTCAGAACATCTGCTATCTGGATTTGGGTATGAAAAGAGTGTCCAAAGTAAACGGCCTGCTACTCAAATCAAATCAAAATCAAATCAAATGTATTTATATAGCCCTTCGTACATCAGCTGATATCTCAAAGTGCTGTACAGAAACCCAGCCTAAAACCCCAAACAGCAAGCAATGCAGGTGTAGAAGCACGGTGGCTAGGAAAAACTCCCTAGAAAGGCCAAAACCTAGGAAGAAACCTAGGGAGGAACCAGGCTATGTGGGGTGGCCAGTCCTCTTCTGGCTGTGCCGGGTGGAGATTATAACAGAACATGGCCAAGATGTACAAATGTTCATAAATGACCAGCATGTTCGAATAATAAGAAGGCAGAACAGTTTAAACTGGAGCAGCAGCATGTCCAGGTGGACTGGGGACAGCAAGGAGTCATCATGTCAGGTAATCCTGGGGCATGGTCCTAGGGCTCAGGTCCTCCGAGAGAGAGAAAGAAAGAGAGAAGGAGAGAATTAGAGAACGCACACTTAGATTCACACAGGACACCGAATAGGACAGGAGAAGTACTCCAGATATAACAAACTGACCCTAGCCCCCCGACACATAAACTACTGCAGCATAAATACTGGAGGCTGAGACAGGAGGGGTAAGGAGACACTGTGGACCCATCCGAGGACACCCCCGGACAGGGCCAAACAGGAAAGATATAACCCCACCCACTTTGCCAAAGCACAGCCCCCACACCACTACTCAGAAGCCAGGATAAGCATATTGTTAGTAGATTTGGATAGAATAACACTCTGAAGTTTCTAAAACGGTTTGAATCATGTCTGTGAGAATAACATAACTTATTTGGCAGGCAAAACCCTGAGGACAAACCATTCAGATGTTTTTTTTGAGGTCACTCTCTTCAATGAGGTTTCATTGGGAATCCAGATTTCTAATCGACTTTCCTGCAGTTCCTATCGCTTCCACTGGATGTCAACAGTCTTTAGAAATTGGTTGAGGTTTTTCCTTTGAGAAATGAAGAAGTAACACTGTTCAGAATGATGCTCCAGGGAAGTGTACTTGCGTGAAACATTTCCTAGGATATTGAACGCAATATATCATGTCTTCAATTGTATTGATTATTTACGTTAAAAAAATACCTAAAGTTGTATTACAAAAGTAGTTTGAAATGTTTGGACAATGCTTACAGGTAACTTTTGAGATATTTTGTAGTCACGTTGCGTAAGTAGGAACCAGTGTTTTTCTGGATCAAACGCACCAAATACATGGACATTTTGGATATATATCAACGGTATTAATCGAACAAAAGGACCATTTGTGCCCACAGAAGAAGCTCATCAAAGGTAAGGCATGAATTATATTTTTATTTCTGCGTTTTGTGACGCTCCTAAAGGGTTGAAATATGCTTTTCTCTCTTTGTTTACTGGGGTGCTATCCTCAGATAATAGCATTGTTTGCTTTCGCCGTAAAGCACTTTTGAAATCTGACACGTTGGCTGGATTCACAACAAGTGTAGCTTTTAGTTTGGTTTAGTTTGAATGTGTGATTTTATCAAAGTTAAATTTTTATAGTAATTTATTTTGAATTTGGTGCTCTGCATTTTCACTGGATGTTGGCCAGGTGGCGTCCCACATATCACAGGGGGGAAGTCAGAGCATCGCTTTATTATGGACGGACTTCTCCCCATCTTAGCTTCTGTTGTATCAACATGTTTTGACCATGACCGTTTACAATCCAAGGTTACTCCAAGCAGTTTAGTCACCTCAACTTGCTCAATTTCCACATTATTCATTACAATATTTAGTTGAGATTTAGGGTTTTAGTGAATGATTTGTTCCAAATACAATGCTTTTACTTTTAGAAATATGTAGGACAAACTTATTCTTTGCCACCCACTCTGAAGCTAACTGCAGCTCTTTGTTGTGTTGCAGTCATTTCAGTTACTGTAGTAGCTGAAGTGTATAGTGCTGAGTCATCCGCATACATAGAAACTCTGGCTTTACTCAGAGCCATAACACATACGTTTTTTCCAGCAGCAGACTGTGATCGATAATGTCAAAAGCTGCACTGAAGTCTAACAAAATAGCCCCACAATCTTTTTATCATCAATTTCTCTCAGCCAATCATCAGTCATTTTTGTAAGTGCTGTACTTGTAGAATGTCCTTCCCTATAATCATGCTGAAAGTTTGTTGTCAATTTGTAAAATAGCATTGTATCTGGTCAAACACCAAAACCCCAAAGTTTAGTAAGGGTTGGTAGCAGGCTGATTGGTCGGCTATTTGAGCCAGTAAAGGGTTTTTTAATATTCTTGGGTAGAGCAATGACTTTAGCTTCCCTCCAGGCCTGAAGGGCACACACTTTCTAGTAGGTTTAGATTGATTTTGCAAATAGAAGTGGCAATATTGTCCACTATAATCCTCAGTAATTTTCCATCCAGGTTGTCAGAACCTGGTGGCTTGTCGTTGTTGATTTGTTCACCTCTTCCACACTCACTTTACGGAATTCAAAAGTGCAATTCTTGTCTTTCATAATTTGGTCAGATATACTTGGATGTGTTGCTGGCATGTCATGCCTAAGTTTGCTAATCTTGCCAGTGATATAATCATTAAAGGAATTTGCAATATCAGTGGGTTTTGTGATGATTGCTCATTACACACCACTGACCAGCAGCGTCTGGTTGCTCCTCATTACACACTACAGACCAGCAGCATCGGGTTGCTCCTCATTACACACCACAGACCAGCAGCGTCTGGTTGCTCCTCATTACACACCACAGACCAGCAGCGTCTGGTTGCTCCTCATTACACACCACAGACCAGCAGCGTCTGTTTGCTCCTCATTACACACCACAGACCAGCAGCGTCTGGTTGCTCCTCATTACACACCACAGACCAGCAGCGTCTGTTTGCTCCTCATTACACACCACAGACCAGCAGCGTCTGGTTGCTCCTCATTACACACCACAGACCAGCAGCGTCTGTTTGCTCCTCATTACACACCACAGACCAGCAGCGTCTGTTTGCTCCTCATTACACACCACAGACCAGCAGCGTCTGTTTGCTCCTCATTACATACCATAGACCAGCAGCGTCTGTTTGCTCCTCATTACACACCACAGACCAGCAGCGTCTGTTTGCTCCTCATTACACACCACAGACCAGCAAATATGATTTATCATCAACATAGGAATCACTACAAAACGTCTTGTATGACCTGTTATACACTATATTAGGCCCAGCCTTTGGAACTTGAGTTTTCCTAGATGTGGCTATTATATTGTGATCACTACATCCTAAGGATTTGGTTTTAAAGCAGATTCCTGCAGCATTATTATTATTTTTTTTAATTTTAAAGGGGTGGATCAATGTAATTGTCTGCATCATTTCCAATCCCCCATATATTTTTTGGGTAAATATATATATACATACACATACCTATATAGACATACATATACACATATATACATACACATACCTATATAGACATACATACTTTTTAAAAGAATATCCCTTTATTATTATTCCCCAAACCCTACCACCCTTCCCCCAATGGGAGTAAACTAATAAACACTTCGGCTTTTACCTTCAATTTATACATCTTATACACATTTTACATTCACAGTCTATTTTACAATAGTTATTTTTTGTTTGTTTTTAGTCCTTCCTCTATTTCTGATGTCCATGTTCTATTTGTAACTGTGCTGTTTCACAAATGTTCTGAACCTATATACATTCTACAGACCCCGTATGTTCTACATGTTTTATCTTGTTATTAGACCCTTCAGCTCCACTCAACCCCTCCCATCTACCTCTCAACACCATCCAGTCCCACCCTTCAGCTCCACTCAACCCCTCCCATCTACCTGTCAACACCATCCAGTCCCATCCTTCAGCTCCACTCAACCCCTCCCATCTACCTCTCAACACCATCCAGTCCCACCCTTCAGCTCCACTCAACCCCTCCCATCTACCTCTCAACACCATCCAGTCCCACCCTTCAGCTCCACTCAACCCCTCCCATCTACCTCTCAACACCATCCAGTCCCATCCTTCAGCTCCACTCAACCCCTCCCATCTACCTCTCAACACCATCCAGTCCCATCCTTCAGCTCCACTCAACCCCTCCCATCTACCTCTCAACACCATCCAGTCCCATCCTTCAGCTCCACTCAACCCCTCAACACCATCCAGTCCCATCCTTCAGCTCCACTCAACCCCTCCCATCTACCTCTCAACACCATCCAGTCCCATCCTTCAGCTCCACTCAACCCCTCCCATCTACCTCTCAACACCATCCAGTCCCATCCTTCAGCTCCACTCAACCCCTCCCATCTATCTCTCAACACCATCCAGTCCCATCCTTCAGCTCCACTCAACCCCTCCCATCTACCTCTGAACACCATCCAGTCCCACCCTTCAGCTCCACTCAACCCCTCCCATCTACCTCTCAACACCATCCAGTCCCACCCTTCAGCTCCACTCAACCCCTCCCATCTACCTCTCAACACCATCCAGTCCCAATCTTCAGCTCCACTCAACCCCTCCCATCTATCTCTCAACACCATCCAGTCCCATCCTTCAGCTCCACTCAACCCCTCCCATCTACCTCTCAACACCATCCAGTCCCATCCTTCAGCTCCATTCAACCCCTGCCATCTACCTCTCAACATCATCCAGTCCCATCCTTCAGCTCCATTCAACCCCTCCCATCTACCTCTCAACACCATCCAGTCCCATCCTTCAGCTCCACTCAACCCTTCCCATCTACCTCTCAACACCATCCAGTCCCACCCTTCAGCTCCACTCAACCCCTCCCATCTACCTCTCAACACCATCCAGTCCCATCCTTCAGCTCCACTCAACCCCTCCCATCTACCTCTCAACATCATCCAGTCCCAACCTTCAGCTCCACTCAACCCCTCCCATCTACCTCTCAACACCATCCAGTCCCATCCTTCAGCTCCATTCAACCCCTCCCATCTACCTCTCAACACCATCCAGTCCCACCCTTCAGCTCCACTCAACCCCTCCCATCTACCTCTCAACACCATCCAGTCCCATCCTTCAGCTCCACTCAACCCCTCCCATCTACCTCTCAACACCATCCAGTCCCATCCTTCAGCTCCACTCAACCCCTCCCATCTACCTCTCAACACCATCCAGTCCCACCCTTCAGCTCCATTCAACACCTCCCATCTACCTCTCAACACCATCCAGTCCCACCCTTCAGCTCCATTCAACCCTCCCATCTACCTCTCAACACCATCCAGTCCCATCCTTCAGCTCCACTCAACCCCTCCCATCTATCTCTCAACACCATCCAGTCCCATCCTTCAGCTCCATTCAACCCCTCCCATCTACCTCTCAACACCATCCAGTCCCATCCTTCAGCTCCACTCAACCCCTCCCATCTATCTCTCAACACCATCCAGTCCCATCCTTCAGCTCCATTCAACCCCTCCCATCTATCTCTCAACATCATCCATTCCCTTCAGTTCCATTCAACCTCTCCCATCTATCTCTCAACACCATCCAGTCCCATCCTTCAGCTCCACTCAACCCCTCCCATCTACCTCTCAACACCATCCAGTCCCATCCTTCAGCTCCACTCAACCCCTCCCATCTACCTCTAAACACCATCCAGTCCCATCCTTCAGCTCCACTCAACCCCTCCCATCTACCTCTCAACACCATCCAGTCCCACCCTTCAGCTCCACTCAACCCCTCCCATCTACCTCTCAACACCATCCAGTCCCATCCTTCAGCTCCACTCAACCCCTCCCATCTACCTCTGAACACCATCCAGTCCCACCCTTCAGCTCCACTCAACCCCTCCCATCTACCTCTCAACACCATCCAGTCCCACCCTTCAGCTCCACTCAACCCCTCCCATCTACCTCTCAACACCATCCAGTCCCAATCTTCAGCTCCACTCAACCCCTCCCATCTATCTCTCAACACCATCCAGTCCCATCCTTCAGCTCCACTCAACCCCTCCCATCTACCTCTCAACACCATCCAGTCCCATCCTTCAGCTCCATTCAACCCCTGCCATCTACCTCTCAACATCATCCAGTCCCATCCTTCAGCTCCATTCAACCCCTCCCATCTACCTCTCAACACCATCCAGTCCCATCCTTCAGCTCCACTCAACCCTTCCCATCTACCTCTCAACACCATCCAGTCCCACCCTTCAGCTCCACTCAACCCCTCCCATCTACCTCTCAACACCATCCAGTCCCATCCTTCAGCTCCACTCAACCCCTCCCATCTACCTCTCAACATCATCCAGTCCCAACCTTCAGCTCCACTCAACCCCTCCCATCTACCTCTCAACACCATCCAGTCCCATCCTTCAGCTCCATTCAACCCCTCCCATCTACCTCTCAACACCATCCAGTCCCACCCTTCAGCTCCACTCAACCCCTCCCATCTACCTCTCAACACCATCCAGTCCCATCCTTCAGCTCCACTCAACCCCTCCCATCTACCTCTCAACACCATCCAGTCCCATCCTTCAGCTCCACTCAACCCCTCCCATCTACCTCTCAACACCATCCAGTCCCACCCTTCAGCTCCATTCAACACCTCCCATCTACCTCTCAACACCATCCAGTCCCAACCTTCAGCTCCATTCAACCCCTCCCATCTACCTCTCAACACCATCCAGTCCCATCCTTCAGCTCCACTCAACCCCTCCCATCTATCTCTCAACACCATCCAGTCCCATCCTTCAGCTCCATTCAACCCCTCCCATCTACCTCTCAACACCATCCAGTCCCATTCTTCAGCTCCACTCAACCCCTCCCATCTATCTCTCAACACCATCCAGTCCCATCCTTCAGCTCCATTCAACCCCTCCCATCTATCTCTCAACATCATCCATTCCCTTCAGTTCCATTCAACCTCTCCCATCTATCTCTCAACACCATCCAGTCCCATCCTTCAGCTCCACTCAACCCCTCCCATCTACCTCTCAACACCATCCAGTCCCATCCTTCAGCTCCACTCAACCCCTCCCATCTACCTCTAAACACCATCCAGTCCCATCCTTCAGCTCCACTCAACCCCTCCCATCTACCTCTCAACACCATCCAGTCCCACCCTTCAGCTCCACTCAACCCCTCCCATCTACCTCTCAACACCATCCAGTCCCATCCTTCAGCTCCACTCAACCCCTCCCATCTACCTCTCAACACCATCCAGTCCCATCCTTCAGCTCCACTCAACCCCTCCCATCTACCTCTCAACACCATCCAGTCCCATCCTTCAGCTCCACTCAACCCCTCCCATCTACCTCTCAACACCATCCAGTCCCATCCTTCAGCTCCACTCAACCCCTCCCATCTACCTCTCAACACCATCCAGTCCCATCCTTCAGCTCCACTCAACCCCTCCCATCTATCTCTCAACACCATCCAGTCCCATCCTTCAGCTCCACTCAACCCCTCCCATCTACCTCTCAACACCATCCAGTCCCACCCTTCAGCTCCACTCAACCCCTCCCATCTACCTCTCAACACCATCCAGTCCCACCCTTCAGCTCCACTCAACCCCTCCCATCTACCTCTCAACACCATCCAGTCCCATCCTTCAGCTCCACTCAACCCCTCCCATCTACCTCTCAACACCATCCAGTCCCATCCTTCAGCTCCACTCAACCCCTCCCATCTACCTCTCAACACCATCCAGTCCCATCCTTCAGCTCCATTCAACCCCTGCCATCTACCTCTCAACATCATCCAGTCCCATCCTTCAGCTCCATTCAACCCCTCCCATCTACCTCTCAACACCATCCAGTCCCATCCTTCAGCTCCACTCAACCCTTCCCATCTACCTCTCAACACCATCCAGTCCCACCCTTCAGCTCCACTCAACCCCTCCCATCTACCTCTCAACACCATCCAGTCCCATCCTTCAGCTCCACTCAACCCCTCCCATCTACCTCTCAACATCATCCAGTCCCAACCTTCAGCTCCACTCAACCCCTCCCATCTACCTCTCAACACCATCCAGTCCCATCCTTCAGCTCCATTCAACCCCTCCCATCTACCTCTCAACACCATCCAGTCCCACCCTTCAGCTCCACTCAACCCCTCCCATCTACCTCTCAACACCATCCAGTCCCATCCTTCAGCTCCACTCAACCCCTCCCATCTACCTCTCAACACCATCCAGTCCCACCCTTCAGCTCCATTCAACCCCTCCCATCTACCTCTCAACACCATCCAGTCCCATCCTTCAGCTCCACTCAACCCCTCCCATCTATCTCTCAACACCATCCAGTCCCATCCTTCAGCTCCATTCAACCCCTCCCATCTACCTCTCAACACCATCCAGTCCCATCCTTCAGCTCCACTCAACCCCTCCCATCTATCTCTCAACACCATCCAGTCCCATCATTCAGCTCCATTCAACCCCTCCCATCTATCTCTCAACATCATCCATTCCCTTCAGTTCCATTCAACCTCTCCCATCTATCTCTCAACACCATCCAGTCCCATCCTTCAGCTCCACTCAACCCCTCCCATCTACCTCTCAACACCATCCAGTCCCATCCTTCAGCTCCACTCAACCCCTCCCATCTATCTCTCAACACCATCCAGTCCCATCCTTCAGCTCCATTCAACCCCTCCCATCTACCTCTCAACACCATCCAGTCCCATCCTTCAGCTCCACTCAACCCCTCCCATCTATCTCTCAACACCATCCAGTCCCATCCTTCAGCTCCATTCAACCCCTCCCATCTATCTCTCAACATCATCCATTCCCTTCAGTTCCATTCAACCTCTCCCATCTATCTCTCAACACCATCCAGTCCCATCCTTCAGCTCCACTCAACCCCTCCCATCTACCTCTCAACACCATCCAGTCCCATCCTTCAGCTCCACTCAACCCCTCCCATCTACCTCTCAACACCATCCAGTCCCATCCTTCAGCTCCACTCAACCCCTCCCATCTACCTCTCAACACCATCCAGTCCCACCCTTCAGCTCCACTCAACCCCTCCCATCTACCTCTCAACACCATCCAGTCCCATCCTTCAGCTCCACTCAACCCCTCCCATCTACCTCTCAACACCATCCAGTCCCATCCTTCAGCTCCACTCAACCCCTCCCATCTAACTCTCAACACCATCCAGTCCCATCCTTCAGCTCCACTCAACCCCTCCCATCTACCTCTCAACACCATCCAGTCCCATCCTTCAGCTCCACTCAACCCCTCCCATCTACCTCTCAACACCATCCAGTCCCATCCTTCAGCTCCACTCAACCCCTCCCATCTATCTCTCTACACCATCCAGTCCCATCCTTCAGCTCCACTCAACCCCTCCCATCTACCTCTCAACACCATCCAGTCCCACCCTTCAGCTCCACTCAACCCCTCCCATCTACCTCTCAACACCATCCAGTCCCACCCTTCAGCTCCACTCAACCCCTCCCATCTACCTCTCAACACCATCCAGTCCCATCCTTCAGCTCCACTCAACCCCTCCCATCTATCTCTCAACACCATCCAGTCCCATCCTTCAGCTCCACTCAACCCCTCCCATCTACCTCTCAACACCATCCAGTCCCATCCTTCAGCTCCATTCAACCCCTGCCATCTACCTCTCAACATCATCCAGTCCCATCCTTCAGCTCCATTCAACCCCTCCCATCTACCTCTCAACACCATCCAGTCCCATCCTTCAGCTCCACTCAACCCTTCCCATCTACCTCTCAACACCATCCAGTCCCACCCTTCAGCTCCACTCAACCCCTCCCATCTACCTCTCAACACCATCCAGTCCCATCCTTCACCTCCACTCAACCCCTCCCATCTACCTCTCAACATCATCCAGTCCCAACCTTCAGCTCCACTCACCCCCTCCCATCTACCTCTCAACACCATCCAGTCCCATCCTTCAGCTCCATTCAACCCCTCCCATCTACCTCTCAACACCATCCAGTCCCACCCTTCAGCTCCACTCAACCCCTCCCATCTACCTCTCAACACCATCCAGTCCCATCCTTCAGCTCCACTCAACCCCTCCCATCTACCTCTCAACACCATCCAGTCCCATCCTTCAGCTCCACTCAACCCCTCCCATCTACCTCTCAACACCATCCAGTCCCACCCTTCAGCTCCATTCAACACCTCCCATCTACCTCTCAACACCATCCAGTCCCACCCTTCAGCTCCATTCAACCCCTCCCATCTACCTCTCAACACCATCCAGTCCCATCCTTCAGCTCCACTCAATCCCTCCCATCTATCTCTCAACACCATCCAGTCCCATCCTTCAGCTCCATTCAACCCCTCCCATCTACCTCTCAACACCATCCAGTCCCATCCTTCAGCTCCACTCAACCCCTCCCATCTATCTCTCAACACCATCCAGTCCCATCCTTCAGCTCCATTCAACCCCTCCCATCTATCTCTCAACATCATCCAGTCCCATCCTTCAGCTCCACTCAACCCCTCCCATCTACCTCTCAACACCATCCAGTCCCACCCTTCAGCTCCACTCAACCCCTCCCATCTACCTCTCAACACCATCCAGTCCCATCCTTCAGCTCCACTCAACCCCTCCCATCTACCTCTCAACACCATCCAGTCCCATCCTTCAGCTCCACTCAACCCCTCCCATCTAACTCTCAACACCATCCAGTCCCATCCTTCAGCTCCACTCAACCCCTCCCATCTACCTCTCAACACCATCCAGTCCCATCCTTCAGCTCCACTCAACCCCTCCCATCTACCTCTCAACACCATCCAGTCCCATCCTTCAGCTCCACTCAACCCCTCCCATCTATCTCTCTACACCATCCAGTCCCATCCTTCAGCTCCACTCAACCCCTCCCATCTACCTCTCAACACCATCCAGTCCCACCCTTCAGCTCCACTCAACCCCTCCCATCTACCTCTCAACACCATCCAGTCCCACCCTTCAGCTCCACTCAACCCCTCCCATCTACCTCTCAACACCATCCAGTCCCATCCTTCAGCTCCACTCAACCCCTCCCATCTATCTCTCAACACCATCCAGTCCCATCCTTCAGCTCCACTCAACCCCTCCCATCTACCTCTCAACACCATCCAGTCCCATCCTTCAGCTCCATTCAACCCCTGCCATCTACCTCTCAACATCATCCAGTCCCATCCTTCAGCTCCATTCAACCCCTCCCATCTACCTCTCAACACCATCCAGTCCCATCCTTCAGCTCCACTCAACCCTTCCCATCTACCTCTCAACACCATCCAGTCCCACCCTTCAGCTCCACTCAACCCCTCCCATCTACCTCTCAACACCATCCAGTCCCATCCTTCAGCTCCACTCAACCCCTCCCATCTACCTCTCAACATCATCCAGTCCCAACCTTCAGCTCCACTCACCCCCTCCCATCTACCTCTCAACACCATCCAGTCCCATCCTTCAGCTCCATTCAACCCCTCCCATCTACCTCTCAACACCATCCAGTCCCACCCTTCAGCTCCACTCAACCCCTCCCATCTACCTCTCAACACCATCCAGTCCCATCCTTCAGCTCCACTCAACCCCTCCCATCTACCTCTCAACACCATCCAGTCCCATCCTTCAGCTCCACTCAACCCCTCCCATCTACCTCTCAACACCATCCAGTCCCACCCTTCAGCTCCATTCAACACCTCCCATCTACCTCTCAACACCATCCAGTCCCACCCTTCAGCTCCATTCAACCCCTCCCATCTACCTCTCAACACCATCCAGTCCCATCCTTCAGCTCCACTCAATCCCTCCCATCTATCTCTCAACACCATCCAGTCCCATCCTTCAGCTCCATTCAACCCCTCCCATCTACCTCTCAACACCATCCAGTCCCATCCTTCAGCTCCACTCAACCCCTCCCATCTATCTCTCAACACCATCCAGTCCCATCCTTCAGCTCCATTCAACCCCTCCCATCTATCTCTCAACATCATCCATTCCCTTCAGTTCCATTCAACCTCTCCCATCTATCTCTCAACACCATCCAGTCCCATCCTTCAGCTCCACTCAACCCCTCCCATCTACCTCTCAACACCATCCAGTCCCATCCTTCAGCTCCACTCAACCCCTCCCATCTACCTCTCAACACCATCCAGTCCCATCCTTCAGCTCCACTCAACCCCTCCCATCTACCTCTCAACACCATCCAGTCCCACCCTTCAGCTCCATTCAACACCTCCCATCTACCTCTCAACACCATCCAGTCCCACCCTTCAGCTCCATTCAACCCCTCCCATCTACCTCTCAACACCATCCAGTCCCATCCTTCAGCTCCGCTCAACCCCTCCCATCTATCTCTCAACACCATCCAGTCCCATCCTTCAGCTCCATTCAACCCCTCCCATCTACCTCTCAACACCATCCAGTCCCATCCTTCAGCTCCATTCAACCCCTCCCATCTACCTCTCAACACCATCCAGTCCCATCCTTCAGCTCCACTCAACCCCTCCCATCTATCTCTCAACACCATCCAGTCCCATCCTTCAGCTCCATTCAACCCCTCCCATCTATCTCTCAACATCATCCATTCCCTTCAGTTCCATTCAACCTCTCCCATCTATCTCTCAACACCATCCAGTCCCACCTTTCAGCTCCATTCAACCTCTCCCATCTATCTCTCAACACCATCCATTTTGGATTTCTATTTCCCATATATGTTTCAACTGTGCTGTGATGCTTCACAAATGACTTGAACCTTTCTATTCTCATAGCTTCTACAGATTGTAAATTAAAAATAAACATTTTTGCTAAAATAATAATTATATTATTTATTGATTGACTATGGCTTTTCAAATCACCCAGTATTGCTGTCTGCAGCATTAGTTCTAGGTAAATGTTGCAATTCTTCAGCCATTCCTGGACCTGTGACCAAAAATGAGCTACATATGGACTATACCAAAAATAAATTATCTAATGACTCTGCCTCCTCACAGCAGAATTTATTTTATTTTACCTTTATTTAACTAGGCAAGTCAGTTAAGAACAAATTCTTATTTTCAATGACAGCCTAGGAACAGTGGGTTAGCTGCCTGTTCAGGGGCAGAACGACAGATTTGTACCTTGTCAGCTCGGGGGTTCGCTCTAACCACTAGGCTACCCTGCCGCCCCAAAATCTCCCCAGAATCTGCAGAGCTGGGAAGATTGTATCCCCCATATATATAACATTCTATTAGTTGCAAGAATTTTATATAGTAATTTAAATTGAAAAAAGTTTTGCATCCGGCGTTGTTTTGCGTATCAATTCATAAACCATGTGCCATGGAATGGGTACATCAAAAATCTCTTCCCAACCATTTTGCAATTTATATGGCACAGCTGTCCGTTTTTGGTCCTTAAATGAAATTGGTATTTGTTTTTATTTATCACACTTTTCTTTAACCATTTATGTTCTTTAATACAGGGCCGACAGACAAGTTCCTTACTTTTTCCCCCTTCTACTTGCCTCTTTCATTTTTTGTGGTAATGCTGCAATTCATTGGTTGTAATTTTGGGTAGAGCAGACATTTCCATATGTCTGTGTTAGCTGCATGTGTGTGACATCACTCCACCAGTCCTATTTATGATATCATTCACAAAAATTATACCTTTTGTAAACATTTCTTCGAAAAATACAGTTTTTTTTTATCAATAAGTATATTTGAATTTAACCACAATATTTGTTGTATTATTTGTTCTGTATTTTCAGGTGTATTAAACTGAAATTGCAACCAACTTTCTAAGGCTTGTTTAAAAAATAAAGATATTTTGGAGATTATTTCTTTTTCAAACTGAATAAAGGGAAAAAGGCCCTTCTTGAACATAGGATGAGACATTCCTACCAATTTACTAGAGAACCAGTTTGGATTTAAGTATAACTTTTGTATGACTGATGCCTTTAGTGAGAGGTCTAATGCTTTAATATTTAATAATTTCTGCCCACCGAATTCATATTCGTTATTTAAATAAGGACCTTTTCATTTTATCTGGCTTGCCGTTCCAAATAAAATAGAATATTTTATGTTCATATAATTTAAAAAGCAAGTCACTAGGCAAAACCATTATCAAATGGGTAAACTGTGATATGACTAAAGAGTTAATCACGGTGATTTTCCCACAAATAGACAGGTATTTTCCTTTCCATGATAGCATCATCATCTTATCTATTTTTTCAAACTTTCTATAAAAATGTATTGGAGTGAGATAATTTCTTTATTTTTGGATTTGTATACCGAGTATGTCCACATCTCCGTCAGACCATTTTATTGGTAAAATACATGGTAATGTAAAATTTGCGTTTTTTTGTGATCCAATTACTTCTCATAATTTGGTTTTAATCCAGAGAGAATAGCAAAAGTATCTAGATCCTCTATGAGGCCGTGGAGAAATTCTGATTGTAGTTTTAAAAGAAAACATGAGTCATGAGCGTACAATGACACTTTAGTTTTTAAGACACAGATTTCTAATCCCTCTAATCCCAGCTAACATGTCGATGGCAATAATAAATAGATATGCCGATAGTGGACAACCTTGTTTTACTCCTCTAGAGAGTTTAAAACTTTCTGAGACGTAGCCATTATTTACTATTTTACACCTAGGGTTACTATATTACGATTTTCTTATTTTATTTGCAATATATAAAAAATATTATCTGTAATGAAATGTGTAAAGTACACATTAGCTATACTGTGTGTGTGATATATTTTTTAAGTGTATTTGACATAAACACGGAATGGAACAGCACTTCACCATAGTGATTATGTTCCCTGTACTCTATATATATCTATTTATTTTACATGTTGATACAGGGCTCATATGTGAAAGTATTGTTACTGATTTTTAAAAATCTTTCACAGTGGCAGTGATTCTGATTATGAGCCGCCAATGTCTAGGTGTCCATCTCCCTCTGAAGCTGGTTCATCCAGCCGGACCCTCACTGTCTCCGGCTCCACACCTACCTGACCATCTAGAGATGTGAAGTCAGTGACAAAGAAGAGGAGGTGGGGAAGAGAGAAACCTGCAGACAGAGGGCCAGAGGGTCTGTGTTAGAAGATGATGTGGAACCAAATCCACCAGTTTTTAGACCCAAAAGGCAGCCAGGACCTCAACTAGACATGACTGCAAAGTACAGCCCCCTTCAACTTTTTCAACAGTTTTTCACCTCGTCAGTTGTTGATTCCCTGGTGGCGAACACCAATAAGTATGGGACTAAGAAGCAGGCAGGAAAGAGGCATGGAAGACCATTTCCATGTCAGACCTTTTCTGCTACTTTTCACTGGTCATTTACATGGGGCTGTTGAAGTTGAAAACTCTAAGGGACAACTGGAAAACGTCAGCTCTCTATCAACTGCCTTTCCCCATGACTGTCATGTCTTCTAAAAGGTTTCTGACTATCTCACGGGCGCTTCACATCAGTGACCCAGAAGTTGATGGGGAGAATGACAAGAAGAGAAGCACACCAAGGTTTGATAGGCTGTGCAAAATCAAACACCTCTTCCCCAACATCGTTGAGGCCTGCAAGACCTATTTTCAGCCCGCCCAGAACCTGTCCATCGATGAGAGGATGGTAGCCTCAAAGGCCAGAATCAGCCTCAAACAATACATGCGTAACAAACCAACCAAATGGGGATACAAACTGTTGGTTTTGGCTGATTCTGTGTGTGCCTACACTTGCAATTTTTTTGTTAATGAGGGGAAAAACTATTTTGCTACCGGTAATGGACTGAGTTATGATTCCGAAATGGAGTTATTGGATTTTCAACTGCTGGGGAAGGGCTACAAACGGTTTGTGGACAACTTCTACACAAGCCCTACCCTGTTTACAGAGCTGAGCAAGCGGGATGTGTGGGCTTGTGGCACCATTCGGACCAAAAGAGTGGGCTTTCCAAAGACAAAGGTGAATGACATGCCTAAGCGGGCTGAGCAGGATACCATGCGATGGATCCGTGAAGATGGCCTGCTCTTTGTGAAGTGGGTGGATACCAGAGAGGTGGTCATGCTCCAGTATCCACAAGTCCTTCAGTGGAGATCACGTCGTCAGGCAAAAAAAATGTCAAAAAATGTCCCCATTCCAGCTGCTGTGAAGGACTACAACAAGAGCATGGGAGGTGTGGACCTGTCAGATGCGCTGATAGGATACTACAATGTTCCCCACAAGACCATGAAATGGTACAAGACATTTTTATATAATTTCATTGACATTGCTGTGGTGAATGCCTTCATCCTCCAGAAGGAAATGGCTAAGAGCTGTGGACAGCCCCCCATCTCACAGCTAGCCTTCGTTACGTTCGTTATGCATGCGTTTACAAACAAGAGATGGTGTCCAACCCATAACCATCACATACTGGTGTTTACCTCAGCTCATTGGCTATCTACCCAGCAAGATTTCAAGAAGATCAGTGGTCATTGGGCAGAAATACAGTCAATCAATGAAGCTTCAGTAATATTATTGGTGCGCAATGAAGTCATTGCTCGTTGTCTTCAAATCAGTTCACTTCAGTTAACACTCCCCGCAAAAAAAACAATAACGTTTGGCTGTGTTGCAAACATCCAGAGGATTGCACTGAAACCAACTATGACTAGATAAACAATTGTTTAGTGTGTGTAATTACGTTGAATGCTCTGTCAAAAGTTAGAGATGGAATTCACGACACAAACGGTTTAAAAAATGTTTCGTTTTAGGCTATAAAAATGGATTTTATCAAAGAAAACGGCACTTCATTTGATCACTGGGACCCTCAGGAAGAGACATAAGAGCAAGATATCAGAATGTAAGTCATCATTTTACCTTCAGATGTGAATGTGTCAAAACTGTCATGGCGGAAAATGTTTCTGTTCTTGATTGCTCTTCTCAAACAAAAGCATGGTATTTGTTCTCTGTAATAGCTATTTTAAATGGGAAAACGTAGTTTGATTACCAAGATTCTAATCTTTTGAAGGATGCATGACACTTGCACTTTTCAAGAATGTTTAATGTTACGACGTTGTATTTTTAGTTAGTCACACGGACATTTTGTCACAACTCCAACCGAAGGTGGCTCCCCTTCCCGTTCGGGTGGCGCTCGGCGGTCGTCGTCACCGGCCTACTAGCTGCCACTGATTCTTTCCTCCCCCCTTATGTGTTTATTGGTTACACCTGTTATGAGTTTGTGGTAATTAGTTGGCCTTTATTAGTCAGCCGGCCCGCCCGTTTTTTTGTGCGGGATTAATTGTTGTAACCTTTGTGTATGTAGTAGACGAACGTGTTTGTTCATCGTCGTGGATTTTACTGGACTATTTTTGTCCCCCCGTGTTTGGGGCATTTGTTTTGAGCACCCATTGTTTCGTGGGGTAGCCGTGGTTCACCGTGTGTGTATTAAATAGCACCATATTGAACTCTCTGTTTCCTGCGCCTGACTTCACACCCACGACACCCAGAGCATTACACATTTCCCCTGATGTTGATCCCTGTAGGGGATCGCAGCCATAAGAGGCTAGAAAACAGCTTAATGAAACAAATGCAGCACCTGATGTTAATCTAGCTGCACTGTTTGACGTCACTGTAAGTCAGCAGTAGTTGGCTAGCTAGCAAGCAAGGGATGAAGACGTTGCCAGTCAGAATGGCAATAGAACAAAAAGACTGAACGACTGGGTCGTGTCTCAGAACTGATAGAATAAACGACCAGCCGGCTTGGGTAGCAACCCGAGATTTGTATCGGGACGATATCTTGTGGAAGGATGAAATAGTATGAACAAATTAATCAAAATAATGTTTTTAGAGAAAATATGTCACTCATTATCTGAATATGTTGGTAACCCGTTATAAAAAAAAGTGATAATGCCCTCGAACCTGGTGTCTCTGGTGTAACACCCGTGCCAATGTAACCTACAAACATTGGCTTTTTGGACATTATCACTTAAATGTAAACACCTTAATCGGCATTCCAGCTATATATTTAATCTGAGCATGTGCTAGGACCAGCAGACTGAGTCTCTCTCTGTAGGACCAGCAGACTGAGTCTCTCTCTGTAGGACCAGCAGACTGAGCCTCTCTCTGTAGGACCAGCAGACTGAGCCTCTCTTTGTAGTGCCAGCAGACTGAGTCTCTCTCTGTAGGACCAGCAGACTGAGTCTCTCTCTGTAGGACCAGCAGACTGAGTCTCTCTCTGTAGGACCAGCAGACTGAGTCTCTCTCTGTAGGACCAGCAGACTGAGTCTCTCTCTGTAGGACCAGCAGACTGAGCCTCTCTCTGTAGGACCAGCAGACTGAGTCTCTCTCTGTAGGACCAGCAGACTGAGCCTCTCTCTGTAGTGCCAGCAGACTGAGTCTCTCTCTGTAGTGCCAGCAGACTGAGTCTCTCTCTGTAGGACCAGCAGACTGAGTCTCTCTCTGTAGGACCAGCAGACTGAGTCTCTCTCTGTAGGACCAGCAGACTGAGTCTCTCTCTGTTGTGCCAGCATACTGAGCCTCTCTCTGCAGTGCCAGCAGACTGAGCCTCTCTCTGTAGTGCCAGCAGACTGAGCCTCTCTCTGTATTGCCAGCAGACTGATCCTCTCTCTGTAGGACCAGCAGATTGAATCTCTCTCTGTAGTGCCAGCAGACTGATCCTCTCTCTGTAGTGCCAGCAGACTGAGCCTCTCTCTGTAGTGCCAGCAGACTGAGCCTCTCTCTGTAGGACCAGCAGATTGAGGCTCTCTCTGTAGTGCTAGCAGAGTGAGCCTCTCTCTGTAGGACCAGCAGACTGAGTCTCTCTCTGTAGTGCCAGCAGAGTGAGCCTCTCTCTGTAGGGCCAACAGACTGAGTCTCTCTCTGTAGTGCCAGCAGACTGAGTCTCTCTCTGCAGTGCCAGCAGACTGAGGCTCTCTCTGTAGTGCCAGCAGAGTGAGCCTCTCTCTGCAGTGCCAGCAGACTGAGTCTCTCTCTGCAGTGCCAGCAGACTGAGTCTCTCTCTGCAGTGCCAGCAGACTGAGTCTCTCTCTGCAGTGCCAGCAGACTGAGGCTCTCTCTGCAGTGCCAGCAGACTGAGGCTCTCTCTGTAGTGCCAGCAGACTGAGGCTCTCTCTGTAGTGCCAGCAGAGTGAGCCTCTCTCTGTAGTGCCAGCAGACTGAGTCTCGCTCTGTAGTGCCAGCAGAGTGAGTCTCTCTCTGTAGTGCCAGCAGAGTGAGTCTCTCTCTGTAGTGCCAGCAGACTGAGTCTCGCTCTGTAGTGCCAGCAGAGTGAGTCTCTCTCTGTAGGACCAACAAGTGAGTCTCTCTCTGTAGTGCCAGCAGAGTGAGTCTCTCTTTGTAGGACCAGCAGAGTGAGCCTGACTTCAGGTGTCTCCATGGAAACAGGATTAAAAGGGAAAGTGTGTAAATATTTTAATCAGACTATTATATCAATTTGACTAGTCACAATAATCACTTTATTGTGTGTATGTACCCGCACTCAATGATACTACAGGCCTGGAGATTAGGGGTAAGAGATTGGAATGGTCAGAGGCTTTCTGGGAAGTGTAGGAAAATGCATTGTGGAAGTGTAGGAAACTGCAAAGACAGAGGAAGCTTTGGGAGAGGACTGCACAATCTTAGAGAGTAAGGAAAAATGCTGTTTTATGAAAAGATTTTAAAAAATTATAACAGAAAGTGATTTAGCTTGTCTATTTTCTCAACAGTACATGAAAGGATGCTCATTATGTTTTAATTTAAAACTGACAAATTTGTTCTGACAAGACTGACAAATTTGTAAACCTACTCTAAGAGTATGTATTAGGCTGTTTGAGAGAAGGTTTGAATCCTTATCAACTCATCCAATGAGAGTACATCTGTTGTTGCAGTAGATCAATACAGGTACAGCACTGTAGCAGTAGTCAAGCTGCTGATGCTAATAGCCTTGTAAGTGCATAGGTCAAATTAGCTTTTGAATTTATTGTATTTTTCGGCTTCAGTCAAAAGCCAATATTTCACTTAAAACATGTATTTTTTGTATTAATAGAGAATCATTTGCATTCAACAAGCCTTGCACCAATCCTCACAGCAATATAGGTACCGTAAAGCTGGTGCACAGTGTCACTGGGCCTGCAATAATGAACTGGCTAATGTGCCTATCAAATGACATGCAAACCACATGCGGAACGAACAGGAGATCGCTTAGTCGCTCCCTCGCACGCTCCCTTAGTGTCCCTCACCTACCTGGCTGCCCGGTAACACAGTAGACTGCTGCTTCTGCCTGGTATCATAGGATAGCTCTAACAGTCTGCTGATACTGATAATGCTGCCTGGTATCATAGGATAGCCCTAACAGTCTGCTGATACTGATAATGCTGCCTGGTATCATAGGATAGCCCTAACAGTCTGCCTCTACTGATAATGCTGCCTGGTATCATAGGATAGCTCTAACAGTCTGCTAATACTGATAATGCTGCCTGGTATCATAGAATAGCTCTAACAGTCTGCTGATACTGATAATGCTGCCTGGTATCATAGGATAGCTCTAACAGTCTGCTGATAGTGATAATGCTGCCTGGTATCATAGGATAGCTCTAACAGTCTGCCGATACTGATAATGCTGCTGGTATCATAGGATAGCTCTAACAGTCTGCCTCTACTGATAATGCTGCATGGTATCATAGGATAGCTCTAACAGTCTGACTCTACTGATAATGCTGCCTGGTATCATAGGATAGCTCTAACAGTCTGCTGCTACTGATAATGCTGCCTGGTATCATTGGATAGCTCTAACAGTCTGTGGCTACTGATAATGCTGCCTGGTATCATAGGATAGCTCTAAAGGTCTGCTGATACTGATAATGCTGCCTGGTATCATTGGATAGCTTTAACAGTCTGCTGCTACTGACAATGCTGCCTGGTATCATAGGATAGCTCTTACAGTCTGCCTCTACTGTTAATGTTTGCCTGGTATCATAGGATAGCCCTAACAGTCTGCCTCTACTGTTAATGCTGCCTGGTATCATTGGATAGCTCTAACAGTCTGCTGCTACTTATAATGTTTGCCTGGTATCATAGGATAGCTCTAACAGTCTGCCTCTACTGTTAATGCTGCCTGTTATCATAGGATAGCTCTAACAGTCTGCTGCTACTGATAATGCTGCCTGGTATCATTGGATAGCTCTAACAGTCTGCTGCTACTGATAATGCTGCCTGTTATCATAGGATAGCTCTAACAGTCTGCCGATACTGATAATGCTGCCTGGTATCATAGGGTAGCTCTAACAGGCTGCTGATACTGATAATGCTGCCTGGTATCATTAGATAGCTCTAACATTCTGCCTCTAATGATAATGCTGCCTGGTATCATTGGATAGCTCTAACAGTCTGCTGCTACTGATAATGCTGCCTGGTATCATTGGATAGCTCTAACAGTCTGTGGCTACTGATAATGCTGCCTGGTATCATAGGATAGCTCCAGCTCATAGTTCCTTCATCATTATATATCTAGCTCATAGTTCCTTCATCATCATTATATCTCTAGCTCATAGTTCCTTCATCATTATATATCTAGCTCATAGTTATGTCATCATTATATCTCTAGCTCATAGTTCCATCATCATTATATCTCTAGCTCATAGTTCCATCATCATCATATCTCTAGCTCATAGTTCTATCATCATTATATCTCTAGCTCATAGTTCTATCATCATTATATATCTAGCTCATAGTTCCATCATCATTATATCTCCAGCTCATAGTTCCTTCATCATTATATATCTAGCTCATAGTTCCATCATCATTATATCTCTAGCTCATAGTTCCTTCATCATTATATCTCTAGCTCATAGTTCCTTCATCATTATATCTCTAGCTCATAGTTCCTTCATCATTATATCTCTAGCTCATAGTTCCATCATCATCATATCTCTAGCTCATAGTTCTATCATCATTATATCTCTAGCTCATAGTTTTATCATCATTATATCTCCAGCTCATAGTTCCTTCATCATCATTATATCTCTAGCTCATAGTTCCTTCATCATTATATCTCTAGCTCATAGTTCCTTCATCATCATTATATCTCTAGCTCATAGTTCCTTCATCATTATATCTCTAGCTCATAGTTCCTTCATCATCATTATATCTCTAGCTCATAGTTCCTTCATCATCATTATATCTCTAGCTCATAGTTCCTTCATCATCATTATATCTCTAGCTCATAGTTCCTTCATCATCATTATATCTCTAGCTCATAGTTCCTTCATCATCATTATATCTCCAGCTCATAGTTCCTTCATTATTTTATCTCTAGCTCATAGTTCCTTCATCATCATTATATCTCCAGCTCATAGCTCCTTCATCATCATATCTCTAGCTCCGTTTTCCTGCTTGAATAATGACTTTGGAGCTTAGCAGGAGGTTATCGCTGTTTCTCACCCCACGCTAAAAACCTGTCTAAGAAAGTGGTATGTATTTTAATCAGGGGAAGCATCATTTGAACATAAGAAGATAGGTAAATACATAAATATCCATGGGTTATATCTGCTGCAGCTGATAAGGGTTTCTGGAAGATGACATTGATTACCACCAGTATTCCCTGTGATCAGCTATTTGCTGATCCATCTCTAAGCTCTGGGGAGAGGAATAGACTGCAGCATCATTTTCAGGTGATGCACATCTGGAAACTGTACATCATGCACATTATTGTACATATATTTTCGTCAGTACTAAAGCACAAATGTCTACATACTACTGTAGGTTATTACTATATTTAGTCCTTGAAACTGTAAATGAACAACCAGACCTTTTCAAAAGCCAACTCTAGAGGAGGTTGTTCCGTTACCAAACCTTTTCAAAAGCCAACTCTAGAGGAAGTTGTTCCATTACCAAACCTTTTCAAAAGCCAACTCTAAATCAAATCAAATCAAATTTTACTTGTCACATACACATGGTTAGCAGATGTTAATGCAAGTGTAGCGAAATGCTTGTGCTTCTAGTTCCGACAATGCAGTAATAACCAACAAGTAATCTAACTAACAATTCCAAAACTACTGTCTTATACACAGTGTAAGGGGATAAAGAATATGTACATAAGGATATATGAATGAGTGATGGTACAGAGCAGCATAGGCAAGATACAGTAGATGGTATCGAGTACAGTATATACATATGAGATGAGTATGTAAACAAAGTGGCATAGTTAAAGTGGCTAGTGATACATGTATTACATAAGGATGCAGTCGATGATATAGAGTACAGTATATACGTATGCATATGAGATGAATAATGTAGGGTAAGTAACATTATATAAGGTAGCATTGTTTAAAGTGGCTAGTGATATATCTACATCATTTCCCATCAATTCCCATTATTAAAGTGGCTGGAGTTGAGTCAGTGTCAGTGTCAGTGTGTTGGCAGCAGCCACTCAATGTTAGTGGTGGCTGTTTAACAGTCTGATGGCCTTGAGATAGAAGCTGTTTTTCAGTCCCTCGGTCCCAGCTTTGATGCACCTGTACTGACCTCGCCTTCTGGATGATAGCGGGGTGAACAGGCAGTGGCTCGGGTGGTTGATGTCCTTGATGATCTTTATGGCCTTCCTGTAACATCGGGTGGTGTAGGTGTCCTGGAGGGCAGGTAGTTTTCCCCCGGTGATGCGTTGTGCAGACCTCACTACCCTCTGGAGAGCCTTACGGTTGAGGGCGGAGCAGTTGCCGTACCAGGCGGTGATACAGCCCGCCAGGATGCTCTCGATTGCATCTGTAGAAGTTTGTGAGTGCTTTTGGTGACAAGCCAAATTTCTTCAGCCTCCTGAGGTTGAAGAGGCGCTGCTGCGCCTTGTTCACGATGCTGTCTGTGTGAGTGGACCAATTCAGTTTGTCTGTGATGTGTATGCCGAGGAACTTAAAACTTGCTACCCTCTCCACTACTGTTCCATCGATGTGGATAGGGGGGTGTTCCCTCTGCTGTTTCCTGAAGTCCACAATCATCTCCTTAGTTTTGTTGACGTTGAGTGTGAGGTTATTTTCCTGACACCACACTCCGAGGGCCCTCACCTCCTCCCTGTAGGCCGTCTCGTTGTTGTTGGTAATCAAGCCTACCACTGTACTCAACCTCAAACTTGATGATTGAGTTGGAGGCGTGCGTGGCCACGCAGTCGTGGGTGAACAGGGAGTACAGGAGAGGGCTCAGAACGCACCCTTGTGGGGCCCCAGTGTTGAGGATCAGCGGGGAGGAGATGTTGTTGCCTACCCTCACCACCTGGGGGCGGCCCGTCAGGAAGTCCAGTACCCAGTTGCACAGGGCGGGGTCGAGGCCCAGGGTCTCGAGCTTGATGACGAGCTTGGAGGGTACTATGGTGTTGAATGCCGAGCTGTAGTCGATGATCAGCATTCTCACATAGGTATTCCTCTTGTCCAGATGGGTTAGGGCAGTGTGCAGTGTGGTTGAGATTGCATCGTCTGTGGACCTATTTGGGCAGTAAGCAAATTGGAGTGGGTCTAGGGTGTCAGGTAGGGTGGAGGTGATATGGTCCTTGACTAGTCTCTCAAAGCACTTCATGATGACGGAGAGGAGGTTGTTCCGTTACCAAACCTTTTCAAAAGCCAACTCTAGAGGTTGTTCCATTACTAAGAAGCAGTTGCTAGGAAACACAATGTTGAGCTAGTATGAGAGACCGATATAACAGAAAGACAAGACTGCAAATTACTCTTGATAACTTCTTGTTTGTAAGATCAGATCAATTGACAAATTGAACCAACATGAGGTCATGTTCCTCACTTATTTACAGTGGATTTAAAAAACCTAAAAGGCTGAAGAAAAATAATTGAAATGTAACAATAATTGAAGATGAAGAAGAACCTGGGTACCTTAAAGTACTGTAGGCCCAATCCTAAATAGACCCCTAGGCGCTACCTATGCACCTGTGGAGATCTGACAGGATTTGTGTAATCAAAACGATAATAGCTCTGCCTTGTCCTAGGTGAACATCTCTGGGTCAGTTTAGGAGAAAGCCTAGGGATTTTTATATTGATACATGTGTTTGTTTTGTTTGATTGTTTATATAATATTAGCTATTTATTTAGCTTTGTGTTTTAAATAGAGTATAATTGTATGTTCTGTATTGTTCCCAGGGCACATTTGCAAATGAGACCTAGGTCTCAATGTGTTTGCCCTGGTTAAATAAAAGTTAATAACAATATTGCTTATAGCAATCATATCCTCTAAGATACTATACCTGCTGTAAACTGTGTACAAGATGAATATAATTTGAAGTGAGTTGGGTTTCTGGTACATTTTTAGGCTGTAGAGTCCTACTCTACATCATCACCATTAACAGCAAGGTTACTTCCTGATGATTCATATTTTTCAGCTACAGTTGAAGTCGGAAGTTTACATACACTTAGGTTAGGTCATTAAAACTAGTTTTTCAACCACTCCACAAATTTCTTGCTAACAAACTATAGTTTTGGCAAGTCAGTTATGACATTTACTTTGTGCATGACACAAGTCATTTTTCCATCAATTGTTTACAGACAGATTATTTCACTTAATTCTGTTACGGTTTTCTTCCGTCGAAAGAGAGTCGGACCAAAATGCAGCGTGGTTAATTCGATACATCAATACAAAAACAATAAACGTACGTGAAAACCGAAACAGCCTAAACTGGTGCAAACTATCACAGAGACAGGAACAATCACCCACGAAACACTCAAAGAATATGGCGGCCTAAATATGGTTCCCAATCAGAGACAACGAGAATCACCTGCCTCTGATTGAGAACAGCCTCAGGCAACCATAGACTTTGCTAGAACACCCCACTAAGCCACAATCCCAAAACCTATAAAAAAAAACTAATACACAAACACACCACAAAATAAACCCATGTCACACCCTGGCCTGACCAAATAAATACAGAAAACACAAAATACTAAGACCAGGGCGTGACAAATTCACTGTGTAACAATTCCAGTGGGTCAGAATTTTACAGACACTAAGTTGACTGTGACTTTAAACAGCTTGGAAAATTCCAGAAAGTGATGTCATGGCTTTAGAAGCTTCTGATAGGCTAATTGACATCATTTGAGTCAATTGGAGGTGTACCTGTGGATGTATTTCAAGGCTTACGTTCAAACTCAGTGCCTCTTTGCTTGACATAATGGGAAAATCAAAAGAAATCAGCCAAGACCTCAGAAAATAAATTGTAGACCTCCACAAGTCTGGTTCATCCTTGGGTGCAATTTCCAAACACCTGAAGGTACCACATTCATCTGGACAAACAATAGTACGCAGGTATAAACACCATGGGACCACGCAGCCATAATACCGCTCAGGAATGAGAGTCTCCTAGAGATGAACGTACTTTAGTGTGAAAAGTGCAAATCAATCCCAGAACAACAGCAAATGACCTTGTGAAGATGCTGGAGGAAACGGGTACAAAGATACCTATATCCACAGTAAAACGAGTCTTATTTGATTTGATTTGATATAGACAGGAAAGGCCGCTCAACAATGAAGAAGCTACTGCTCCAAAACCGCCATAAAAAAGCAAGACTACGGTTTGCAACTGCACATGAGGACAAAGATTGTAGTTTTTGGAGAAATATCCTCTGGTCTGATGAAACAAAAATAGAACTGTTTGGCCATAATGACCATTGTTATGTTCGGAGGGAAAAGGGGCAGGCTTGCAAGCCGAAGAACTTCATCCCAACTGTGAAGCACAGTTGATGGAAAAATATTTGACAAAAAGGCTCTGTGCTTTTATCCTCACAAGGGGTGGATTTGAAAGGTATTGAAAACAATCATTTTGACCCCTATCTTTTTTATTAGCATAAAATATCATTTTGGATCATGTTATGGGGGTGCTTTCCTGCAGGAGGGACTGGTGCACTTTACAATATAGATGGCATCATGAGGCAGGAAAAGTATGTGGATATATTGAAGCAACATCTCAAGACATCAGTCAGGAAGTTAAAGCTTGGTCGCAAATGGGTATTCCAAATGGACAATGACCCCAAGCATACTTCCAAAGTTGTGGCAAAATGGCTTAAGGACAACAAAGTCAAGGTATTGGAGTGGCCATCACAAAGCCCTGACCTCCATCCTACAGAAAATATATGGGCAGAACTGAAAAAGCATGTGAGAGCAAGGAGGCCTACAAACCTGACTCAGTTACCATATCCCATATCACTGTTCAGCGAGCTACTCAATCATCACTCATTATAGTCCCTCTGTTGGCATGGAAACACAGGTGAATAGTTTTACCCCAAAACATCCCGATATTGCCAGACAAACTCCTCCCCTCAGTGAGTGGGACTCAGACCTGATGTTGGACAGGAAGTTATTCCATCAAGCCGAGCTCTCAGAAGTTATTTCAGCAAGGCGAGTTCTCAGCCAGGCGAGCTCTCAGAAGTTATTATATCAAGTGAGCTCTCAGAAGTTATTCCATCAAGGCGAGCTCTCAGCAAGGCGAGCTCTCAGAAGATATTCTATCAAAGCGAACTCTCAGAAGTTATTCTATCAAGGCGAGCTCTCATAAGTTATTCCTTCAAGGCGAGCTCTCAGAAGTTATTCTATCAAGGCAAGCTCTCAGATGTTATTCCATCAAGGCGAGCTCTCAGCAAGGCGAGCTCTCAGAAGTTATTCCTTCAAGGTGAGCTCTCAGCAAGGAGAGCTCTCAGAAGTTATTCTATCAAGGCGAGCTCTCAGCAAGGCGGGCTCTCAGAAGTTATTCTATCAAGGCGAGCTCTCATCAAGGCAAGCTCTCAAGGCGAGCTCTCATCAAGGCGAGCTCTCATAAGTTATTCCTTCAAGGCGAGCTCTCAGAAGTTATTCCTTCAAGGCGAGCTCTCAGAAGTTATTCTATCTAGGCGAGCTCTCTGCAAGGCGGGCTCTCAGAAGTTATTCTATCAAGGCGAGCTCTCAGAAGTTATTCTATCAAGCGAGTTCTCATAAGTTATTCCTTCAAGGCGAGCTCTCAGAAGTTATTCTATCTAGGCGAGATCTCTGCAAGGCAAGCTCTCAGAAGTTATTCCATCAAGGCCAGCTCTCAGCAAGGCGAGCTCTCAGAAGTTATTCTATCAAGGTGAGCTCTCAGAAGTTAATTCGTCAAGGCGAGCTCTCAGCAAGGCGAGCTCTCAGAAGTTAATTCATCAAGGCGAGCTCTCAGCCAGGCGAGCTCTCAGAAGTTATTATATCAAGCGAGCTCTCAGAAGTTATTCCTTCAAGGCGAGCTCTCAGAAGTTATTCTATCAAGGCGAGCTCTCAGAAGTTATTCTATCAAGGCGAGCTCTCAGCAAGGCGAGCTCTCAGAAGTTATTATATCAAGCGAGCTCTCAGAAGTTATTCTATCAAGGCGAGCTCTCAGCAAGGCGAGCTCTCAGAAGTTATTCTATCAAGGCGAGCTCTCAGAAGTTATTCTATCAAGGCGAGCTCTCAGCAAGGCGAGCTCTCAGAAGTTATTCTATCAAGGCGAGCTCTCAGCAAGGCGAGCTCTCAGAAGTTATTCTATCAAGGCGAGCTCTCAGCAAGGCGAGCTCTCAGAAGTTATTATATCAAGCGAGCTCTCAGAAGTTAATTTGTCAAGGCGAGCTCTCAGAAGTTAATTTGTCAAGGCGAGCTCTCAGAAGTTAATTCATCAAGGCGAGCTCTCAGCCAGGCGAGCTCTCAGAAGTTATTGTATCAAGCCAGCTCTCAGAAGTTAATTAATCAATGCGAGCTCTCAGAAGTTATTCTATCAAGGCGAGCTCTCAGAAGTTATTCTATCAAGGCGAGCTCTCAGCAAGGCGAGCTCTCAGAAGTTATTCTATCAAGGCGAGCTCTCAGCAAGGCGAGCTCTCAGAAGTTATTATATCAAGCGAGCTCTCAGAAGTTAATTTGTCAAGGCGAGCTCTCAGAAGTTAATTTGTCAAGGCGAGCTCTCAGAAGTTAATTCATCAAGGCGAGCTCTCAGCCAGGCGAGCTCTCAGAAGTTATTGTATCAAGCCAGCTCTCAGAAGTTAATTCATCAAGGCGAGCTCTCAGAAGTTATTCTATCAAGGCGAGCTCTCAGAAGTTATTATATCAAGGCGAGCTCTCAGAAGTTATTCCTTCAAGGCGAGCTCTCAGAAGTTATTCTATCAAGGCGAGCTCTCAGAAGTTATTCCATCAAGGCGAGCTCTCAGCAAGGCGAGCTCTCAGAAGTTATTCCTTCAAGGCGAGCTCTCATAAATTATTCCTTCAAGGCGAGCTCTCAGAAGTTATTCTATCAAGGCGAGCTCTCATAAGTTATTCTATCAAGGCCAGCTCTCATAAATTATTCCTTCAAGGCGAGCTCTCAGAAGTTATTCTATCAAGGCGAGCTCTCAGAAGTTATTCTATCAAGGCGAGCTCTCATAAATTATTCCTTCAAGGCGAGCTCTCAGAAGTTATTCTATCAAGGCGAGCTCTCATAAGTTATTCTATCAAGGCGAGCTCTCAGATGTTATTCCATCAAGGCGAGCTCTCAGCAAGGCGAGCTCTCAGAAGTTATTCTATCAAGGCGAGCTCTCAGCAAGGCGAGCTCTCAGAAGTTATTCTATCAAGGCGAGCTCTCAGCCAGGCGAGCTCTCAGAAGTTATTATATCAAGCGAGCTCTCAGAAGTTATTCCTTCAAGGCGAGCTCTCAGCCAGGCGAGCTCTCAGAAGTTATTCCTTCAAGGCGAGCTCTCAGAAGTTATTCCTTCAAGGCGAGCTCTCAGAAGTTATTATATCAAGCGAGCTCTCAGAAGTTATTCCATCAAGCTGAGCTCTCAGAAGTTATTCTATCAAGGCGACCTCTCAGAAGTTATTCTATCAAGCGAGCTCTCAGAAGTTATTTCATCAAGCTGAGCTCTCAGAACTTATTCTATCAAGGCGAGCTCTCAGAAGTTATTCTATCAAGGCGAGCTCTCAGCAAGGCGAGCTCTCAGAAGTTATTCCATCAAGGAGAGCTCTCAGCAAGGCGAGCTCTCAGAAGTTATTTCAGCCTCCAACATTGTCGTCTTTGAGCAAGTCGAGCTCAGTGTCAGGAGACTATGGAGTTTGTGCAACAGTTATTAAAGGCTGCACACTCTCTCTGATGAGAGCTGTCAATAAAGGTATCTCTGATTTAAGAGAGGGGAGATGCTCCAGGCTGCTGAGACAACTGCTTATGAAACATTAGTCGTTAGACTAGACCGCGAGTGCAGGATTGTCTCTCACGGAATATAATCACAAAGCTATGTCAACCAAATGGAAGTGACTCTACAGTATGTGTTCCTCTTTCAGTGAAACAACTGGAGGTTAGAAGTAAACACAGACGCATATTGACTGGATGATGTCCTGGCTTTTTGGACTTTTGAACTACAGTAATCTCAGGTTCAGTGGATGCTTTGGATAGTAACACATATATGGAATAATGATGTATTACTCCATCATTGTCAATGATCAGGCCTACCACTGTTGTGTCATCAGCAAACTTAATGATGGTGTTGGAGTCGTGCCTGGCCGTGCAGTCATGAGTGAACAGGGAGTACAGGAGGCGACTGAGCACGCACCCCTGAGGTTGAAGTGTACCTATGATGAAAATTACAAGCCTCTCTCATCTTTTTAATTTGGAGAACTTGCACAATTTTTGGCTGACTAAATACTTTTTTGCCCCACTGTATGTACAGTCACTGTGGGGCCGACGTCCTCGATGCACTCTCACACTTCCGTGTAGAAGTCCATACGTTAAATAAATAAAGCATCCCAACATTAATAATATAGGTATTGTTATATTGAAACATGTAACTTTCAGAGTTTTATCCTTGTTATTGATATAGTTTTACAGAGTGCTAAAAAGCTATGTTGCTAGCTAGCAATTTTTTCTTATGATGCAGATTGTTAGATGAGCTGCCGATTCATGCTAGTATTGCATTATGGGAGATGCAGTTTTATCCCTCTAAGGTCTGAATGGGATCAATTAGATTTCACGTTGTAGCTTGTTTCTATTACGGTGTTTTTGTACATGAGTTGTTGTATTTGAATACTGTCAACACGGAAGGCACCTAGCAAGGTATTGGAGATGTGCTCCTCTAAAGAACCACTTGTCAGATGGTGAATCGGAGACATGTTCCTGTCATGATATTATTACAGATCTCTGTAAAACTCAGTCGTGGCGTTGCTCTTCATTTCTTGGTTCTTCTTCTTTCTTTATAAAGACCGCTACAAAGAGACGGATCTAGATTCAAATGTCTCTTTAAGAGACACACATTACCTCCTGAGGGAGACATCTACACTACATACCCCCTCTGAGTGGTACAGGTTAAAGACAACGGCTCTCCCACACTACATACCCCCTCTGAGTGGTACAGTGTAAAGACAACAGCTCTCCCACACCACATGCCCCCTCTGAGTGGTACAGTGTAAAGACAACGGCTCTCCCACACCACATACCCCCTCTGAGTGGTACAGTGTAAAGACAACAGCTCTCTCACACTACGTCCCTGCAAGAATTACCTTAATACCAGCAGACAGCATGTTTGCTCTGTTAGCCAAATTGAAAATGAAAGGCTTAAAATATTCACACGTGTGAATCATTGCATTAACCAAGTGTGCAACACTATGTGCAGTATGGTTTAAATGAGAAGTTCCTGTATAGTTTGAATTTCTATCCATATTTTGTTTGTCTACATACGATGTTATTTATGGTCTAATAATAGCTGCAGGAATGTGTCTTTACCCACGCAAGGCTAGTGTAAACAGAAACACTGAGAATGTGATGTTGAGAGATCTCACTAGACATATTTCACTAATGTAAATCCCCCCTCAGATGTTTGTATGCATTTAACAGGGTGAATGTTGGCATATCAGAGATCAGTTCAAATCAAATGTTATTGGTCACATACACATGGTTATCAGATGTTAATGCGAGTGTAGCGAAATGCTTGTGCTTCTAGTTCCGACAGTGCAGTAATATCTAACAAGTAATTTAACAATTTCACAACAACTACCTTATACACACAAGTGTAAAGGAATGAATAAGAATATGTACATATAAATATATGGATGAGTGATGGCCGTGCGGCATAGGCAAGATGCAATAGATGGTATAGAACATTATATACATATGAGATGAGTGACGTAGGATATGTAAACATTATATACAGAGGTGTTATTTAAAGTGACTAATGATAGACATAGGAAAGATGCAGTAGATGGTATAGAGCAGTATATACATATGAGATGAGTAATGTAGGATATGTAAACATTATATACAGAGGTGTTATTTAAAGTGACTAATGATAGACATAGGAAAGATGCAGTAGATGGTATAGAGCAGTATATATATATGAGATGAGTGACGTAGGATATGTAAACATTATATACAGAGGTGTTATTTAAAGTGACTAATGATAGACATAGGAAAGATGCAGTAGATGGTATAGAGCAGTATATATATATGAGATGAGTAATGTAGGATATGTAAACATTATATACAGAGGTGTTATTTAAAGTGACTAATGATAGACATAGGAAAGATGCAGTAGATGGTATAGAGCAGTATATATATATGAGATGAGTAATGTAGGATATGTAAACATTATTAAAGTGGTATTATTTAAGGTGATTACCTTTATTAATTAAGTCTTATTAAAGTGGCCAGAGATTTGATTCTGTATGTTGGCAGCAGCCACTCAATGTTAGTGGTGTCTATTTAACAGTCTGATGGTCTCTCGGTACCTGCTTTGATGCACCTGTACTGACCTCGCCTTTTGGATGGTAGCGGGGTTAACAGGCAATGGCTGTGGATAGGGGGCTGCTCCCTCTGCTGTTTCCTGAAGTACATGATCATCTCCTTTGTTTTGTTGACGTTGAGTGTGAGGTTATTTCCCTGACACCAAACTTCGATGTTCCCACCTCCTCCCTGTAGGCCGTCTCATTGTTGATGGTAATCAAGCCTATCACTGTAGTGTTGTCTGCAAACTTGATGATTGAATTGTAAGCGTGCATGGCCACGCAGTCATGGGTGAACAGGGAGTACAGGAGAGGAGTACAGCCACCTTGGGGCAGCCCGTCAGAAAGTCCATGACCTAGTTGCACTGGGCTAGGTCGAGACCCAGGGTCTTTAGCTTAATATCGAGTTTGGAGGGTACTATGGTGTTAAACTCTTGAAACTAGGGGGCACTATTTTCATTTTTGGAAAAATAACGTTCCCCAAAGTAAACAGGCTATTTTTTCAGGACCAGATAATAGAATATGCATATAATTGACAGCTTAGGATAGAAAACACTCTAAAGTTTCCAAAACTGTAACAATATTGTATGTGAGTATAACAGAACTGATATTGCAGGCGAAAGCCTGAGAAAAATCCAATGAGGAAGAGACTCTTATTTAGAAACCTCTGTGTTCCTATGCATCCCTATTGAGCAGTGAATGAGATATCAACCAGATTCCTTTTTCTATGGCTTCCCTAATGTGTCTAGTGTCACAAGACATAGTTCAGGCTTTTATTTTGAGTGTGAGCGACAACATTGCGTCAGTGGTCAGCTGGTGGCTCTCAGAGTGATATGTGCGTAATAGACAAATGCGGCCATTGTTCCTCTCGCTCCTAAGAAGCCAACTGACCCGGTTGATATATTATAGAATAGATATTTGAAAAACACCTTGAGGATTGATTATAAAAAACGTTTGCCATGTTTCTGTCGATATTATGGATCTAATTTGGAATAGTTTTCGACGTTGTCGTGACTGCAGTTTCCGGTGTATTTCTCAACCAAACGTGAAGAACAAACGAAGGTATTTCGGCTATAAAAATAATCTTTATGAAACAAAATGAACATTTGCTGTCTAACTGGGAGTCTCGTCAGTGAAAACATCCGAAGATTATCAAAGGTAAATGGTTCATTTGATTGCTTTTCTGATTTTCGTGACCAAGCTTCCTGCTGCTAGCTGGACATAATGCTATGCTAGGCTATCAATAAACTTACACAAAAGCTTGTCTTGCTTTGGCTGTAAAGCATAATTTCAAAATCTGAGATGACAGGGTGATTAACAAAAGGCTAAGCTGTGTTTCAATATATTTCACCTGTGATTTCATGAATATGAATATTTTCGAGTAATATCTTTTGTCCGTTGCGTTATGCTAATTAGTGTCAGTTGATGACAATTCTCCCAGATCCGGGATGGGTAGTTCCAATGGGTTTTAAATGCTGAGATATAGTCAATGAACATAATTCTTATGTAGGTATTCCTATTGTCCAGATGGGATAGGGCAGTGTGATGGCGATTGCATCGTCAGTGGACCTATTGGGGCAGTAAGCAAATTGGAGTTGGTCTAGGGTATAAGGTAGGGTCGAGGTGATATGATTCTTGACTAGTCTCTCAAAGCACTTCATGATGACAGAAGTGAGTGCAATGGGGCGATAGTCAATTAGTTCAGTTACCTTAGCTTTCTTGGGAACAGGAACAATGGTGGTCATCTTGAAACATGTGGGGACAACAGCCCGGATAGGGATTGATTGAATATGTCCGTAAACCCACAAGCCAGCTGGTCTGCGCATGCTCTGAGGCTAGGGATGCTGGCTGCCTTGCGAGGGTTGACACGTGTAAATGTTTTACTCACGTTGGCCACGGAGAAGGAGAGCCCACAGGCTTTGGTATCAGGCTGTGTCAGTGGCACTGTATTGTCCTCAAAGCGAGCAAAGAAGTTGTTTAATTTGTTTGGGAGCAAGACGTCAATTTCCCCGACAGGGTTGGTTTTCTTTTGTAGTCCGTGATTGACTGTAGACCCCGCCACTTACATCTGTGTTTGAGCCGTTGAATTGCGTCTCTACTTTGTCTCTATACTGACGCTTTGCTTGTTTGATTGCCTTGTTTTCGGTCATGTTTCCGGTCACCTTGCCATGATTAAAAGCGGTGGTTCGCGATTTCAGTTTTGCGCGAATGCTACTATCAAGCCGCGGTTTCTGGTTAGGAAAGGTTTTAATAGTGGGTGCGACATCTTCGATGCACTTGCTAATAAACTCGCTCACCGAATCAGCGTACACATCAATGTTGTTGTCTGAGGCTATCTGGAACATATCCCAGTCCACGTGATCAAAGCAATCTTGAAGCGTGGAATCCGATTGGTCAGACCAGCATTGGACAGACCTGAGCAGGGGTTTCCTGTTTTCGTTTCTGTCTACAGGCTGGGAGCAACAAAATGGAGTCATGGTCAGATTTGCCGAAGACAGGTCGGGGGAGGGCTTTGTGTAAATCGTGGAAGTTAGAGTAGCAATGATCCAGAATTCTCCAGCCCGTGTCGCGCATTCGATATACTGATAGAATTTAGAAAGTCTTGTTTTCAGGTTAGCTTTGTTAAAATCCCCAGCTACAATATATGCAGCCTCAGGATGTACGGTTTCCAGTTTATATAGAGTCCAGTGAAGTTCCTTCAGGGCCGATGAGGTATCTGCTTGGGGGAGAGGGATATACACGGCTGTCACTATAATCGAAGAGAATTCTCTTGGAAGATAATGCAGGAGGCATTTGATTGTAAGGAATTCTAGGTCAGGTGAACAAAATGACTTGAGTTCCTGTATGTTGTTGTGATTACACCATGAATTGTTAATCATAAGGCATACACCCCCGCCCTTCTTCTTACCAGAGAGATATTTGTTTCTGTCGGCGCGATGTAACATATCCTGAGTGTTTCTGTGAAACAGAGAATGTCACAATCTCTGATGTCTCTCTGGAAGGAGACATGTGCCCTAATTTCGTCCAACTTGTTATCTAGAGATTGGACATTGGAGAGTAATATGCTCGGTAGCGGTGGATGGTGTGCTCACCTTCTGAGTCTGACCATTAGGACGCTCCGTCTGTCTCTCTTGTGGCGACCACGTTGATTTGGGTCGGCCTCTGGGATCAGATCCAATGACCAGGGTGGAGGTCCGAACAAAGGATCCACTTCGGCAAAGATTCCTGGTTGTAATGTTGGTAAGTTGACATTGCTTTTATATCCAATAGTTCTTCCCGGTTGTATGTAATAACAATTTAGATTTTCTGGGATAACAATTTAAGAAATAATACACAAAAAAAACAAATAACTGCATAGTTTCCTAAGTACCTGAAGCGAGGCGATCATCTCTGTCGGCGCCATCTTGCTATTCATCTTTCACCTCTCCCACCTCTGCTTGTATGACAAGGTGGATGTATAGCCTATCAGAGTTCAAATTGATCATAATTACTGAATGTGTGATAATGCATACTGGGGTTTAGGATCTCCAGACTGATGGACTAGAACATAAACAATTTAGAAGAATGATAAACTACATGAACAAGGTGACATCAAAGCTTTGTGGAAAACTGCATAACAGGGCATTGACTAGTGGCTTGACAACCCTCTGACAAGATGGCGCCGACAGACACTCTGATTCTAACTCCAAAGCAACGGTGCAGTATTTTGTTTTTTTGGTGTGTTTTATTTCTTATGCTATTAGCCCAGAATGTACAGCCGGTGTCCAATAACATAAATCCGATATCCAATAACTTTTGGATATAAAAGCTGCGGTAACTCACCAGCATTACGACCAGGAATACGACTTTACGGAATTGAATCTGAATTGAATCCTTTGTTCACACCCGCCAAGGTAATTGAACTTATCCCAGAGGCTGCTCAAGATAACGCCGGCCAAGAAGAGGTATTCGGAGTGGACTTCTAGTGAAGAAGAACCATCCACCGCTTCCGGGTATATTGCTCGTTAATGTTCAGTCTCTGGACAATAAAATAGACGAGCTCAGGAAGAGGATCTCCTTCCAGAGAGACATCAGGGACTGTAACATACTTTCATGAAATAATGTCTCTCTCCGGATAAACTGTCCCCACCCACGCAGTCAGCTGGGTTCTCAGTACATCACTCAGACAGGAATAAAGAACTCTCTGGGAAGAAGATGGGCAGTGATTGATGATTAACCACTTATGGTGTGATTGTTATAACGTACAGAAAAAGTCATTTTGTTCACCCTACCTAGAATACCTCAAATACAATCAAATGCCGACCATATTACCTCCTAAGAGAATTTTCTATGGTCACAGCCATGTATATTCCCCCTCAAGCCGATACCACAAGGAACTACACTGGACTTTTTGCAAACTGGAAACCACATATCCTGAGGCCGCATTTATTGTAGCTGGGTATTTACATAAAGGAAATTTGAGGAAAATGCTACCGATGCTACCACATTGACTGTAGTAATCGCACTGGGAAAACACTCAACCACTACTATTCTCTTTTCCGGGTTGCTGTATCACATCCGGCCGTGATTGGGAGTCTCACAGGGCAGCGCACAATTGGCCCAGCGTCGTCTGGGTTTGGCTGAGGTAGGCCGTCATTGTAAATAAGAATTTGTTCTGACTTGCCTAGTTAAAAATAAAAGGTTAAATAAAAATGAAATATAAAAAATACAAAGCCCTCCCCCGCTCTCCCTTCGGGCAAATCAGATCATGACTCCATTTTGCTCCTCCCTTCATATATGTAGAAACTCAAACAGGAAGGATTTTATTTTAATATTCAACGTTTAATTCTTGAACGATAAATTCTTGAACAGCTGAAAAGTTCTACAACTGCACCATCGAGAGCATCCTGACGGGTTGCATCACCGCCTGGTATAGCAACTGTTTGGCCTCCGACCGCAAGTCACTACAGAGGGTAGTGCGTAAGGCCAAGTACATTAATGGGGCTAAGCTTCCTGCCTCCCAGGACCTCTATAACAGTTGGTGTCAGAGGAAGGCCCCAAAATTGTCCAATGACTCCAGCGACCCTAGTCATAGACTGTTCTCTCTGCTACTGCATATTTTTTAAATATTCTTTTACTTCAGTCTATTTTAGCAAATAGTTGGACGTTTTTTCTTAAAACGTTCAACCCTCTAATAACTCTAAATGCATCTGTCAACCCTCTCATAAGTCATAATGCATCTGTCAACCCTCTAATAACTCAGACTGCATCTGTCAACCCTATAATAACTCCTAATGCATCTGTCAACCCTCTCATAAGTCATAATGCATCTGTCAACCCTCTAATAACTCCTAATGCACCTGTCAACCCTCTAATAACTCATAATGCATCTGTCAACCCTCTAATAACTCCTAATGCACCTGTCAACCCTCTAATAACTCAGACTGCATCTGTCAACCCTCTAATATCTCAGACTGCATCTGTCAACCCTCTAATAACTCAGACTGCATCTGTCAACCCTCTAATAACTCAGACTGCATCTGTCAACCCTCTAATAACTCAGACTGCATCTGTCAACCCTCTAATAACTCAGACTGCATCTGTCAACCCTCTAATAACTCATAATGCATCTGTCAACCCTCTAATAACTCATAATGCATCCGTCAACCCTCTAGTAACTCAGCCTGTATATGGTCTCTGACCAATTCCTATTGCTCTGAATGCATCCCCAATGGAACCCTATTCCCTGTAGTGCACTACTTTGTGCCATGACCCATAGGGCTCTAGTCAGAAGTAGTGAACTATAAAGGGAATAGGGGGCGATTCCGGACTCATCCTGTATGTTGATTTTCTACTCAGGGAAAGATTGTGGTTGCCCCTGTCCCCCAGATCCTCAATTTACGTTATAATAAATATAGTAAAACAGCTTTTTCAGGCTAAACAAGTGTGAAAGAGCAATTTTCACATCCCGCTCTCTCAAATGCGTTGGGGGGGGGGGGGGTATTTGGTTCTCTGTCTGTTTTATTTCTGAGGCCATTTTCCTTACATTGGCTGATAATACTTGTTGTTGAATTTGTTTTTATAGTCATAGTAGCGTATTGATTGCTGAAAAATGCATTTGTGGAGGAAGCACGGCCCTTACCCACACACGTAGCTCCAGCAAGGAGCTAGAACCAAGGCAGCAGCGAACTGAGAGCGAGGGATATTCATGAGGACACAGATGTGAGTTATATCTGGAACACTAGCTACCTCTCTCATCTCCCATTAGTAAGCTGCAATATCTCGTTGCCATGATGTTACTCTCAAAAATGTCAAATGTTGTAGATTTATCTGCACAATCTACTGTCCTTAAATAGAGTATAGTCCTCACACACATAGGGAGATACAGACAATTCACAGAGTGATTCACTATATCACATCAAGCAGAGTTGTCTCCACCAGCTACTGCTCCTTGGAATTAGTGCTGCAATTATTTCCAGTGAAATGAGTTCTATCCAAAACTGTGCAGTTTACTCTGACCTCTGATGCCCACGCTACACGTTCCTCTAGAGATGTTTGTTTGCAGGCGTTGTTTTTGAACAGCCCATCTTTGCAACGTCTGTTACACTTGGTTGAACTGAGTGCTTAACAGCCTCTTAAATGTAATGGCAAAATTTAGATTTCCGCCTAAATAGACATACCCAAAGGTAACTGCTATTCAAGTGTAATTACATGATACTGAAATGCCAAGGCTTGGTATATTTGGAAAGATGACATCTGGGAGATTATAAGAAAATGATCTGAAGATAGATAGAGAGGAGTTACATAGTTCAGAAAAGTTTTTATTTTTTATTTTTGAAAGTCATCTTTCATTGACAAGCTACAGTATATGTGAATTATTGATGACTAGAGCTGGAAACACATCAGATGGCTTCCACAACATGTGAACAAAGCAGGAAAAAAAGGGGATCGATAGACCTAACAACTAGAAATGGGCAGATGTTGTAGTAAGTGGTGTCAGGTGTGGTCATGGGACATTTCCAAGTGTCACTAAACCTCTCCAAAGTGGTATATGTCTGTAAATGAGATAATTCCCGGTGCTATTGCATATTTGTAATCCCTAAATGCCATTTGTTCAGTATAAAAACTACATGTCTACAACACCAACCTCTCTCAAACATTGTGGTGGTGTCGGGGGACCTATAGGGGATATCCAAGTGTTTTTTCAACCTCTCCAAAGTGCCTGTTTATCCAAGGCATATCTAATGTATTATACAAATTAACTGTTTACAAAAAGAATATAAAAGCAACAGATCAAATTTAAATAAAACATGGTCTTATCAAACTCAAACATCCATCACTAAAACAGGAGCAAAAATAGAAAGAAACTATTTACAAATGTCTTTCAGGTTCGTTTTACATCCCAGGAATAGATGATTATATTTCACTTTCAACATAGCTTGTGCATGTCATGATAGGATTTGAAGCAGGAAACAAAAAGCAAACTGATATTTCATATTTTCATCCTTCCCCCTGTGTTTTGTGCAATGCTTGCAGTTCTTCCTTTTGCCTTTTGGCATTTGTGTTGGATAGTGGCGCTTACCTTGAGTGGGGGGTCTTGTGATGGTTGTGAGGTTGCTTTCGGCTCCCAATTCAGCCATTTCCAACACCAGCTGCTCTCAGAAGGTGAACTGGGAGAGAGGGGTTTGACCTTTGGCTTTGGCCATCTGCTTGTGAAGAATGAAAGCGATAGTCATTTAGTTCATGCGATGGTTCACGCTTTCAGTTTTGCGAAAATTCTGCCATCTATACACGGTTTCTGGATAGGGTAGGTTTTAATAGTCACAGTCGGTACAACATATCCTATACACTTCCTGATAAACTCACTCACCGTATCAGTTTATTCGTTGATATTATTCTCTGAAGCTATTCGGAACATATCCCGGTCCGCGTGTTCAAAACCATCTTGAAGCGTGGATTCCGATTGGTCAGACCAGCATTGAATAGTCCTTCGCATGGGCACTTCCTGTTTGAATATCTGCCAATAGGAAGGGAAGAGCAAAATGGTGTCATGGTCAGATTTGCTGAAGGGAGAGCAGGGGAGGGCCTTGTAGGCATCGCGGAAGTTGGAGTAACAGTGGTCGAGTGTTACTACAGTCGAAATGTTGGTAGAATTTCTGCAGCCTTTTCCTCAAATCCCCAGCTACAATAAATGTAGCCTCATGTGATTTCCAGTTTGCATAAAGTCCAGTGAAGTTCTTTGAGGGCCATTGTGGTGTTGGCTTGAGGGGGGGTGTCGTGATTTTGACTTCATTAAACAGTTTAAAATCACATTACATAATTTCACAAATAGTTTAATCTTTACTCATTCATTTTATACAACAATTAGATGCAAGCCTCACAACTGAGACTCTTGTATAAACAGAGTTATGGTAATGTGGCTGAATTGTCTTTGTTGAGGTCACCAAATTGTACCAAATGGACAAGTTCGTAGCTGGCTACTTCACCGACCGTTTATACCTTCTCCAGAACATGAATATTGTTCAATTCTCAAGTTCTGTGATGTGGAAGAAGTTCATTTGTTCTCTCTATGAAAACAAACTCTCTCTTATACTCTGGCCATGAGGAGAGAACACCTAGGAATTTATTACCTGCCTAACAGAGCCTGTTGGTAGGGCGAAGACAGTGAGGCGGTGAGAGATAGAGGGGGATGGTGCAGAGAGAGGGGGGTGGTGCTCGCTGTACCCAAAGAGTGCCACGTCATGATAGGGGATAGACACGGCCGTGACTATAACCAAAGAAAATTATCTTGGGATATAACACGGTCTGCATTTGATTGTGAGGTATTCTAGGTCGGGTGAACAAAAGGACTTGAGTTTCTGTATGTTATCACAATCACACCATGAGTCGTTAATCATGAAACATTCACCCCCACCCTTCTTCTTCCCAGAGAGATATTTATTCCTGTCTGTGCGATGAACTGAGAACCCAACTGGCTGTACCGACTCAGACAGTATATCTCGAGAGAGCCATGTTTCTGTGAGACAGAGTATGTTAATGTCTCTCTGGAAAGAAACCCTCGCCCTGAGCTCGTCAACTTTATTATCCAGAGACTGAACATAAGCGAGTAATATACTCGGAAGCGGTGGGTGGTGTGCGCGCTTCCTAAGTCAGACTAGAAGACCACTCCGAGTACCACTCCGAGTACCTCTCCTCCGCCGGTGTTGTTTTGGGTCGGCTTCTGGAATCAGTTGAAACCTGTTGAGTGTAGGGGGCAGTATTTTGATTTTTGGATGAAAAACGTACCCAAATATAACTGCCTATTTCTCAGGCCTAGAATCTAGAATATACATATAATTGTCAGATAAGGATAGAAAACGTTTCTAAAACTGTCAAAATATTGTCTGTGAGTATAACAGAACTGATATTGCATGCGAAAACCTGAGGAATATTCAACCAGGAAATGGCCTCTATTTTGAAAGCTCCATGTTCCATTGAATGCCTTCCCTCCATTTAAAGGGATATTAACCAGATTCCTTTTCCTACGGCTTCCCCATGTTGTGAATAGTCTTTAGACATAGTTTCAGGCTTTTATTTTGAAACATGAGTGAGAAAGATCACATCGCGTCAGTGTATAGCTGGGTGACCCCAAAATGTTGCTTGTGCAACAGTTTGGAGCAGCCATTGTGTCTCTCTCTCCTATTGACAAAGCTAAAGTCCCGGTTGATATATTATCGATTAAATATTGAAAATACAACCTGAGGATTAATTATAAAAAACGTTTGACATGTTTCTATGGACATTACGGATACTATTTGGAATTTTCGTGTGCGATGTCGTGACCGCTCGTGCCTGTGGATTTCTGAACATAACGCACCAAACAAATGGAGGTATTTTGGATATAAAAAAATCTTTATGGAAGAAAAGGAACATTTATTGTGTAACATTTATTGTGTAATCATCAAAGGTAAGCGATTTAATTTCTTGCTTTTCTGACTTTCGTGACCAATCTACTTGGCGGCTAGATGTTTGTAATATTTGATCTACTGAGAGATGTTCTTACACAAACGCTTCGATAGCTTTTGCCAAAAAGCTGTATTGAAATCTGACACGCCAGGTGGATTAACAACAAGCTAAGCTGTGTTTTGCTATATTGCACTTGTGATTTCATGAAAATGAAATATTTTTAGTAATTTATTTTGAATTTGGCGCCCTGCAATCCAGCTGATTTTGACGCAAATGATCCCACTAACAGGATGGGTGCATCAAGAAGTTAAATTGCCCCGTTGGGTGTGAACAAAGGATCTGCTTCGGGAAAGTCGTATTCCTGGTCGTATTCCTGTTCGTAATGCTGGTAGTGAGTTATCGCCGCTTTGATATACAATAGTTCTATCTGACTGTATGTAATAACAAAAAACTCTGGCCGAACAATGTAAGAAATAATACATACAAAAAGAAAATACTGCATAGTTTACCAAGAGCAAGAAGCGAGGCAGCCCTCTCTGAATGGCATATGTGGCAGCTCCCTCGACATCCAGGAGGGGTGTCATGGGGGACCGCCTCAGCCAGGTGACCAGGAACAATTGTCCTGAGAAGGGAGACATGAAAGGAAGTGAGATACGGTAGTCACTGGGGAGCTCACCTTGTGGACTGTCCAGAGAACCTTGAACGGCCCCAAAAACTGGGGGCTCAGTTTCTTGCAGGCGGAGTGGGAGGTTCCTGGTGGAGACCAAGACCTGATCACCAGGATGGAACACGGAAGCCTACCTGCAGTGGTAATTCGCATCCTCCTTCAGACAGTGGACGGCGTGCTAGAGTCTCACGTGTGCATCAATCCACATATCTTCTGCACTCCTGAACCATTCATCCAATGGGGCACAGGTAGCCTAGTGGTTAGAGAATTGGGCCAGTAAGCCCTGAATCAAATCCCCGAGCTGATAAGGTAAAAATCTGTCATTCTGCCCCTTAGCAAGGCAGTTAACCCAATGTTTGCCGGGCGCTGAAGATATGGATGTCGATTAAGGCAGCCCCCCACACCTCACTGATTCAGAGAGGTTGGGTTAAATGCAGATTACACATTTCATTTGAATGTATTCAGTTGTACAGCTGACTAGGTATCCCCCTTTTCTTTCCCTTTCCACCGCAGGAGCTTTGGTCTGGCCCGGGGTCCACAGATCCCGGGCTGGCTGATAACCCAGAACACACTGGAAGGGAGTCAGACCGGTGGAGGAGTGATGTAACAAATTCTGTGCGTACTCCGCCACGAAAAAGGAATCGGGCGCACTCCCCCTGCCGGTCCTTGGCAATGGCTCCTCAGGAACCTCCCCAGCTCCTGGTTCATCCTCTTCATCTTCCCATTAGACTGAGGCCTATACCCAGTAGTGAGGCTGACAGTGACTCCTCAGGAACCTCCCCAGCTCCTGGTTCATCCTCTTCACCTTCCCATTAGACTGAGGCCTATACCCAGTAGTGAGGCTGACAGTGACTCCTCAGGAACCTCCCCAGTTCCTGGTTCATCCTCTTCATCTTCCCATTAGACTGAGGCCTATACCCAGTAGTGAGGCTGACAGTGACTCCTCGGGAACCTCCCCAGCTCCTGGTTCATCCTCTTCACCTTCCCATTAGACTGAGGCCTATACCCAGTAGTGAGGCTGACAGTGACTCCTCAGGAACCTCCCCAGCTCCTGGTTCATCCTCTTCACCTTCCCATTAGACTGAGGCCTATACCCAGTAGTGAGGCTGACAGTGACTCCTCGGGAACCTCCCCAGCTCCTGGTTCATCCTCTTCACCCTCCCATTAGACTGAGGCCTATACCCAGTAGTGAGGCTGACAGTGACTCCTCAGGAACCTCCCCAGCTCCTGGTTCATCCTCTTCACCTTCCCATTAGACTGAGGCCTATACCCAGTAGTGAGGCTGACAGTGACTCCTCAGGAACCTCCCCAGCTCCTGGTTCATCCTCTTCACCTTCCCATTAGACTGAGGCCTATACCCAGTAGTGAGGCTGACAGTGACCCCAAGCCTCTCCGTGAAGGCTCTACATACACGTGATGTAAATTGGGGGCTACGGTCGTAGACGATATCCTCCGGATGGCCATAATGCCGGAAGACCTGCTGGAACAGTGCCTCAGCGACCTAGGGAGACCGGAGAGAGGGATAAAATTAAAGGATTTAGAGAATCTATCCACAAACACAAAAATTGTGGTTAAACTGTCAGAGGAGGGGAGATCAGTGACAAAATCAATGAATAGATGAGACCAGGGACACTGAGGCATGGGAAGGGGAAGGAGTTTCCCTACTGGAGTGTGCTGGGGGAGATTTTGTTTGGGCACACACAGAACAGTTGACGTAGAGTTGACGTAACGAATAACGTCCTGCGCCAGGTTCTGCCACCAATACTTTTCAGTGAAAGATTGAATAGTATGGGTGATTCCTGGATGTCCAGCAACGAGAGCTGTGTGTGCCCAAGTCAGCAGCAAATTCCTTATCCCCGTGGGAACTTTCACTACCGTTCAAATGTTTGGGTCACTTAGAAATGTTCTTGTTTTTTAAAGAAAAGCAAAAGAAATCCATTAAAGTAACATGAAACTGATCAGAAATACAGTGTAGACATTGCTAATGTTGTAAATGACTAAAGAAAGGTCAAATAAAAAGAAGCAACAAACATGGCCTTCTTTAGACTAGTTGAGTATCTGGAGCATCAGCATTTGTGGGTTCGATTGCAGGCTCAAAATGTCCAGAAACAAATAACTTTCTTCTGAAACTCGTCAGTCTATTCTTGTTCTGAGAAAGGAAGGCTATTCCATGTGAGAAACTACCAAGAAACTGAAGATCTCATACAACGTTGTGTACTACTCCCTGTTGTGTACTAGAGACAGCGCAAACTGTCTCTAACCAGAATAGAAAGAGCGAGAGGACAAGTACATTAGAGTGTCTAGGTTGAGAAACAGACGCCTCACAAGTCCTCAACTGGCAGCTTCATTAACTAGTACCCACAAAACACCATTCTTAACGTCAACAGTGAAGAGGCGACTCCGGGATGTTGGCCTTCTAGGCAGAGTTCCTCTGTTTAGTGTCTGTTTTTTTTGTCCATCTTTTCTTTATTTTGTCCAGTCTGAGTAATGGCTTTTTCTTTGCAACTCTGCCTGAGGGTGAGGGTACCGACACTCCTGAAGTAGGTTATCCAGACGGATGGCCATTGCGATGAGTGTGTCCAAGGAGAGGTTGTTGTCTCGAAATGCCAGTTCCGTCTGGACCTCCTTGCGTAATCCTCTTCTGAACAGCGTACGGAGCGCCGGTTCATTCCAGCCGCTGGATGCTGCTACTGTCCGGAAAGTGAGTGGTCATCCTGCCGTAGATGATAGAAGATACCTCTGAACAGAGACATGAACCCCTAATACAAAGCCAGCTCCTCCTCTCCTCTCTCCCAGACGGCCGTAGCCCACTCCAATGCCCGCACAGTCAGCAGAGAAATAACCGTGGCAACCTTGGACCTCTCATTGCTTCTTTAGGCAGCACCTCACCATGACTCTAACTGCTTCTTTAGGCAGCTACTTACCATGACTCACCTTGGTTCTTCAGTCAGCATCTCACCATGACTCACCTTGCTTCACAATGACCTCACCAAAATTGTGCGTTCTTAATTAATTCACATATTATTCTACACTTCCACCTTTCCCTTTCTGTGTTCCGACTTTCCTTAGATGATGAACAACATGATGAACAACATGCATGCTAGTGCAGCAGCACACATAGGTCTGATTTGACATTATATTTTACAATTGATGCATCCCAAATGGCACCCTATTTCATAAATAATGCACTACTTTTGACCAGATCCCATAAGACCCGATGAGCGCTGGTCTAAAGTAGTGCATTATAAAGGGAATAGGGTGCTTTTGGGACAAATCCATAGTGACAGCTAGTAAGGAAGTGGTGCTCCCAGCCATGTCATGTCACAGTGAGTTACAGTCAGACAGAAATAGGTACTGGAGAAGAGGAAGGTGAAGGAGAGAGGAAGAGAGGAGAGGAGAGGAGAGGAGAGGAGAGGAGAGGAGAGGAGAGGAGAGGAGAGGAGAGGAGAGGAGAGGAGAGGAGAGGAGAGGAGAGGAGAGGAGAGGAGAGGAGAGGAGAGGAGAGGAGAGGAGAGGAGAGGAGAGGAGGAAAGAGGGACGTGGAAGAAAGGAGAGGAGAGGAGAAGAGGAAAGAGAGGGGGAGGAGAGGAGAGGAGGTAAGAGGGAGGTGGAAGACAAGAGAGGAGAGGAGAGGAGAGGAGGAAAGAGGGAGGTGGAAGAGAGGAGAGGAGAGGAGGAAAGAGAACATGTCATCCTGACTTAAGGTCAAGAGCACAAAGGGGATTCATGGGAGAGGACTGAGCAGCCTACCTACTGGATCACATAACCTTATACTCTACGGAAAAATGCTGTTGTAGTGTTTGGCTAGTATGCTGATGCATAACACATTAAATATAACATTTATATTTTTGGTTTATTTAGTTCATAATAACAGACATAGAACCTTTATTTTATTTAACCTTTATTTTAACAGGGAGTTACGCCCAATACTCTTGGAAATATCTTGTTTGAACAACTTATAGTGTCTCGTTTGAACGACATAGTATCTCATTTTAAGAATGTATTATCTAATTATGAATGACTTCATCTTTCCCGAGTCTGCCGTCTGGTCTTGGCGATGCATGGAAAAAACAGTAAGTATATCCCTTATTCAGCCACAAGAGAATATAAACATTTTTCATGTCCCGTCGATAGGATAGTCTTTAACAGAGCTCATCCAATTTGTCCTCCAGTGATTGCATGTTTGCCAATACAACAGAGGGCAACTGTAGTCTATTTGCTCGCCGACGTGGTCACGTCAGGATGCCACCTCGCCTGCATCTCTTTCGCCACCATTTCCTCTTTTGAGTCCCGGGGATTATGGCCTGGTCCAGTCACACCCGGATCTGGTTCACCTATTTCCACCCCCTCCAGGTGTCGCCCATCTTCCCCATTATCGATGGTGCATTTAAATAAAATCAAATCAAATTGTATTAGTCACATGCGCTGAATACGACAGGTGTACACCTTGAAATGCTTGAAATGCTTACTTACGAGCCCCTAAACCGCAATGCAGTTTCAAAAATATGGATAAGAATAAGAAATAAATGTAACAAGTAATTAAAGAGCAGCAGTAAAATAACAATAGGGACACCATACACCGGTACAGAGTAGATGTGCGGGGGCACCGGTTAGTTGAGGTAATATGTACATACAGTATAGGTATTAAAGTGACTATGCATAGATGATAACAATGGAGAGTAGCAGTGGTGTACAGGGGGGGGGCAATGCAAATAGTCTGGGTAGCCATTTTATTAGGTGTTCAGGAGTCTTTTGGCTTGGGGGTAGAAGCTGTTTAGAAGCCTCTTGGGCCTAGAATTGGCGCTCCGGTACTGCTTGCCGTGCGGTAGCAGAGAGAACAGTCTATGACTAGAGTGTCTTTGACAATTTTTTAGGGCCTTCCTCGGACACCTCCGGGTATAGAGGTCCTGGATGGCAGGAAGCTTGGCCCCAGTGATGTACTGGGCCGTTTGCACTACCCTCTGTAGTGCCTTGTGGTCGGAGGCCAAGCAGTTTCCATATCAGGCAATGATGTAACCAGTCAGGATGCGCTTGATGGTGCAGATGTAGAATCTTTTGAGGATCTGAAGACCCATGCCAAATCTTTTCAGTCTCCTGTGGGGCAATAGGTTTTGTCGTGCCCTCTTCAAAACTGCCTTGGTGTGCTTGGACCATGTTAGTTTGTTGGTGATGTGGACACCAAGGAACTTGAAGCTCTCAACCTGCTCCACTGCAGCCCCATCGATGAGAATGGGGGACATGCTCGGTTCTCTTTTTCCTGTAGTCCACAATCATCTCCTTTGTCTTGATCACATTGAGGGAGAGGTTGTTGTCCACGCACCACATGGCCAGGTCTCTGACCTCCTCCCTAATGGCTGTCTCGTCGTTGTTGGTGATCAGGCCTACCACTGTTGTGTCATCGGCAAACTTAATGATGGTGTTGGAGTCGTGCCTGGCCGTGCAGTCATGAGTGAACAGGGAGTACAGGAGGGGACTGTGCACACACCCCTTATGGGCCCCCTTGTTGAGGATCAGCGTGGCGGATGTGTTGTTACCTACACTTACCACCTAGGGGCAGCCATCAGGAAGTCCAGGATCCAGTTGCAGACGGAGGTGTTTAGTCCCAGGGTCCTTAGATTAGTGATGAGTTTTGAGGGCACTATTGTGTTTAACTCTGAGCTGTAGTCAATGAACAGCATTCTCACATAGGTTTTCCTTTTGTCCAGGTTTGGAAAAGGCAGTGTGGAGTGCAATAGAGATTGCATCATCTGTGGATCTGTTGGTGCGGGATGCAACTTGGAGTGGGTCTGGGGTTTCTGGGATAATGTTGATGTGAGCCATGACAAGTCTTTCAAAGCACTTCATGGCTACAGACGTGAGTGCTACGGGTCGTTTGTCATTTAGGCAGGTTACCTTAGTGTTCTTGGGCACAGGCAATTAAAACATGTTGGTATTACAGACTCGGACAGGGAGAGGTTAAAAACTTCGGTGAAGACACTAGCCAGCTGGTCAGCGCATGCTTGTAGTACACGTCCTGGCAATCTGTTCAGCCCTTTGTAGTCTGTAATGGTTTGCTAGCCCTGCCACATCTGACGAGCGTCAGAGCTGGTGTAGTAGGATTCGATCTTAGTCCTGTATTGATACTTGTTTGTTTGATGGTTTGTTCTTCCGGGTTAGAGTCTCGCTCCTTGAAAGTGGCAGCTCTAGCCTTTGTGCACTGTTTGTTGCCAGTTTGTCTTGTCAAGGCTACTAGCGTTTTAACCTGTACTGTTTCTTGTTAGTTCCTGTTTTCTAGTTCTCCCGGTTTTGACTATTCTGCCTGCCCTGACCCTAATGTCCAAGATGGCATAGCAGTCAGACGTCTTGTCGTGTCGTGTCCCTTGTATATATCGTTTTAAAAATATTTTTTTTAAACACATTTTTCTTCGCATATCTTTTAAAACATTTTGCTAAACCTCAACTTCTAAATACTCTCCTGCAACCCGCCTCACCCAATGTAGCTATTTTTTCTAAAGTATTTATATTTACTTCGGATCCGGAACCCCTCAACTGAAGCTATCCAGCTAACTACCAGCTCTCAGTCAGCAAACCATTGCTAGTGGTCTTCAGCTAACCGGTCATCAGCTAACCTTTAGCTCGGAAAGCTCTCGCCAGTTTCGAACAACGCGACTCTAACCAGAGCATAACGGACCTATTATTTTTTTATCCCCGGATTCCCACCGGATTCCCACCGCAAACGGAACATTTTCAGCTGGATCTTCACAACTAGCTAACCGCAACCCCGGATGATTACTCCTGGCTAGCGTTTCCACCCACTTAGCTTGAAGCTAGCCCGGCCAGAGCTCCTGTGCTACCACCGAAGCATACTCCTGGGCTACAATATCCGGACCCACGACCGGTCTATCGATGTCACCGCATCAAGAGGAATAAACAGACTCACCCCATCGCGACGCCCCCCAAAGGCTAACTTTGTAGCCCTTGCTATCTCCTTGCTTGCTAATTCGGCCTGCTAACTGCTAGCTTGTTTAGCCCCGGTCCGCTAACTGCTACCTTGTTTAGCCCCGGTCCGCTAACTGCTACCTTGTTTAGCCCCGGCCTACTAACTGTTAGCTTGTTAGCACAGGCCTGCTAACCGTCTGAATCGCCGCGTCCCAAACACTCACTTGACCCATATTTACTTTCTATCTCTTTTCGATTATTAATTTGTTTATAGCTTCCGGTAACCTGCCTCACCCAATGTGATACGGAATCGCTATTATTTTGAATTTTTAGAACACACTCAAGAACCTCCAGAAGCTAACCAGCTAACTAGCTACAAGCTATTTAGTCATTGTTAGCCACTGCTAGCAGCTTTTACCTTTTACCTTCTGCACAGCCAGATAGTTTTTTAAAACCTGGATAACACTCGCCAGTCCAGCGTCCCTGCCCCATCCACCGCTGCCCCCTGGACACTGATCACTTGGCTACATAGCTGATGCATGCTGGACTGTCCATTAATCACGGTACTCCATTCTGCTTGTTTATGTTTTATCTGTCGGCCCCAGCCGCACTCAGGCTCTGTGTGTAGTTAATCCGACCCTCCCTGCCTAGTCAATGCCATTTTACCTGCTGTTATTGTGCTAGCTAATTAGCTGTTGTTGTCTCACCTACTGTTTTAGCTACTGTTTTAGCTAGCTCTCCCAATTCAACACCTGTGATTACTGTATGCCTCGCTGTATGTCTCTCTCAAATGTCAATATGCCTTGTATACTGTTGTTCAGGTTAGTTATCATTGTTTTAGTTTACAATGGAGCCCCTAGTTCCACTCTTCATACCCCTGATACCTCCTTTGTCCCACCTCCCACACATGCGGTGACCTCACCCATTACAACCAGCATGTCCAGAGATACAACCTCTCTCATCATCACCCAGTGCCTGGGCTTACCTCCGCTGTACCCGCACCCCACCATACCCCTGTCTGCGCATTATGCCCTGAATATATTCTACCATGCCCAGAAATCTGCTCCTTTTATTCTCTGTCCCCAACGCTCTAGGCGACCAGTTTTGATAGCCTTTAGCCGCACCCTCATACTACTCCTCCTCTGTTCCGCGGGTGATGTGGAGGTAAACCCAGGCCCTGCATGTCCCCAGGCACCCTCATTTGTTGACTTCTGTGATCGAAAAAGCCTTGGTTTCATGCATGTCAACATCAGAAGCCTCCTCCCTAAGTTGGTTTTACTCACTGCTTTAGCACACTCTGCTAACCCTGATGTCCTTGCCGTGTCTGAATCCTGGCTCAGGAAGGCCACCAAAAATTCTGAGATTTCCATACCCAACTATAACATTTTCCGTCAAGATAGAACTGCCAAAGGGGGAGGAGTTGCAGTCTACTGCAGAGATAGCAGCAAAGTAATGTCATACTTTCCAGGTCCATACCCAAACAGTTCGAACTACTAATTTTGAAAATTACTCTCTCCAGAAATAAGTCTCTCACTGTTGCCGCCTGCTACCGACCCCCCTCAGCTCCCAGCTGTGCCCTGGACACCATTTGTGAATTGATCGCCCTCCATCTAGCTTCAGAGTTTGTTCTGTTAGGTGACCTAAACTGGGATATGCTTAACACCCCGGCAGTCCTACAATCTATGCTAGATGCCCTCAATCTCACACAAATCATCAAGGAACCCACCAGGTACAACCCTAAATCTGTAAACAAGGGCACCCTCATAGACGTCATCCTGACCAACTGGCCCTCCAAATACACCTCCGCTGTCTTCAACCAGGATCTCAGCGATCACTGCCTCATTGCCTGTATCCGCTACGGAGCCGCAGTCAAACGACCACCCCTCATCACTGTCAAACGCTCCCTAAAACACTTCTGTGAGCAGGCCTTTCTAATCGACCTGGCCCGGGTATCCTGGAAGGACATTGACCTCATCCCGTCAGTTGAGGATGCCTGGTCATTCTTTAAAAGTAACTTCCTCACTATTTTAGATACAGTGCACACCCAATTTTTCAGTTTTTGATTTGTTAAAAAAGTTTGAAATATCCAATAAATGTCGTTCCACTTCATGATTGTGTCCCACTTGTTGATTCTTCACAAAAAAATACAGTTTTATATCTTTATGTTTGAAGCCTGAAATGTGGCAAAAGGTCGCAAAGTTCAAGGGGGCTGAATACTTTCGCAAGGCACTGTAAGCATGCTCCGTTCAAAAAATGCAGAACTAAGAACAGATATAGCCCTTGGTTCACTCCAGACCTGACTGCCCTCGACCAGCACAAAAACATCCTGTGGCGGACTGCAATAGCATCGAATAGTCCCCGCGATATGCAACTGTTCAGGGAAGTCAGGAACCAATACACGCTGTCAGTCAGGAAAGCTAAGGCCAGCTTCTTCAGGCAGAAGTTTGCATCCTGTAGCTCCAACTCCAAAAAGTTCTGGGACACTGTGAAGTCCATGGAGAACAAGCGCACCTCCTCCCAGCTGCCCACTGCACTGAGGCTAGGTAACGCGGTCACCACCGATAAATCCATGATTATCGAAAACTTCAATAAGCATTTCTCAATAATTTTGCACGCCCAATTTTTCAGTTTTTGATTTGTTAAAAATGTTTGAAATATCCAATAAATGTCGTTCCACTTCATGATTGTGTCCCACTTGTTGTTGATTCTTCACAAAAAAATACAGTTTTATATCTTTATGTTTGAATCCTGAAATGTGGCAAAAGGTCGCAAAGTTCAAGGGGGCCGAATAATTTCGCAAGGCACTGTAATACAGGTAATGAGTGGAGAACAGGAGGGCTTCTTAAAGAAAAACTAACAGGTCTGTGAGAGCCAGAACTCTTACTGGTTGGTAGGTGATCAAATACTTATGTCATAAAATAAAATGCAAATTAATTACTTAAAAATCATACAATGTGATTTTCTGGATTTTTGTTTTAGATTCCGTCTCTCACAGTTAAAGTGTACCTATGATAAAAAGTACAGACCTCTACATGCTTTGTAAGTAGGAAAACTGGCAAAATCGGTGGTGTATCAAATACTTGTTCTCCCCACTGTATGTATTCACTCCCTTTGCTATGAAGTCCCAAAACAAGATCTGGTGCAACCAATTACCTTCAGAAGTCATTAGTTAAATAAAGTCAACCCGCCACATGATCTCAGTATATACAGTGGGGCAAAAAAGTATTTAGTCAGCCACAAATTGTGCAAGTTCTCCCACTTAAAAAGATGAGAGAGGCCTGTAATTTTCATCATAGGTACACTTCAACTATGACAGACGAAATGAGAAAAAAAATCCTGAAAATCACATTGTAGGATTTTTTATTTATTTAGTTGCAAATTATGGTGGAAAATAAGTATTTGGTCAATAACAAAAGTTTATCTCAATAATTTGTTATATACCCTTTGTTGGCAATGACAGAGGTCAAACATTTTCTGTAAGTCTTCACAAGGTTTTCACACACTGTTGCTGGTATTTTGGCCCATTCCTCCATGCAGATCTCCTCTAGAGCAGTGATGTTTTGGGGCTGTTGCTGGGCAACACAGACTTTCAACTCCCTCCAAATATTTTCTATGGGGTTGAGATCTGGAGACTGGCTAGGCCACTCCAGGACCTTGAAATGCTTCTTACGAAGCCACTCCTTCATTGCCCGGGCGGTGTGTTTGGGATCATTGTCATGCTGAAAGACCCTGCCACGTTTCATCTTCAATGCCCTTGCTGATGGAAGGAGGTTTTCACTCAAAATCTCACAATACATGGCCCCATTCATTCTTTCCTTTACATGGATCAGTAGTCCTGGTCCCTTTGCAGAAAAACAGTCCCAAAGCATGATGTTTCCACCCCCATGCTTCACAGTAGGTATGGTGTTCTTTGGATGCAAATCAGCATTCTTTTTCCTCCAAACACGACGAGTTGAGTTTTTACCAAAAAGTTATATTTTGGTTTCATCTGACCATATTACATTCTCCCAATCTTCTTTTGGATCATCCAAATGCTCTCTAGCAAACGTCCGACGGGCCTGGACATGTACTGGCTTAAGCAGGGGGACACGTCTGGCACTGCAGGATTTGAGTCCCTGGCGGTGTAGTGTGTTACTGATGGTAGGCTTTGTTACATTGGTGCCAGCTCTCTGCAGGTCATTCACTAGGTCCCCCCCGTGTGGTTCTGGGATTTTTTGCTCACCATTCTTGTGATCATTTTGACCCCACGGGGTGAGATCTTGCGTGGAGCCACAGATCGAGGGAGATTATCAGTGGTCTTGTATGTCTTCCATTTCCTAATAATTGCTCGCACAGTTGATTTCTTCAAACCAAGCTGCTTACCTATTGCAGATTCAGCCTTCCCAGCCGTGTCCTTTGACAGCTCTTTGGTCTTGGCCATAGTGGAGTTTGGAGTGTGACTGTTTGAGGTTGTGGACAGGTGTCTTTTATACTGATAACAAGATCAAACAGGTGCCATTAATACAGGTAACGAGTGGAGGACAGAGGAGCCTCTTAAAGAAGAAGTTACAGGTCTGTGAGAGCCAGAAATCTTGCTTGTTCGTAGGTGACCAAATACTTATTTTCCACCATAATTTGCAAATAAATTCATAACAAATCCTACAGTGTGATTTTCTGATTATTTTTTTTCTCATTTTGTCTGTCATAGTTGAAGTGTACCTATGATGAAAATTACAGGCCTCTCTCATCTTTTTAAGTGGGAGAACTTGCACAATTGGTGGCTGACTAAATACTTTTTTGCCCCACTGTATACACCTGTTCTGAAAGGCCCCAGAGTTTGCAACACCACTTAGCAAGCGGAACTGTGAAGACCAAGTAGCTCTCCAAACAGGTCAGGGACAAAGCTGTGGAGATGTCCAGACCTGGGTTGAGTTATAAAATATCCGGAACTTTGAACATCCCATGGAGCACAATGGAGCACAATTAAATCCACTATTTAAATTTTTAATTTTTTAATTTTTTTAAAATATTTTTAAATATCCGGAACTTTGAACATCCCATGGAGCACAATGGAGCACAATTAAATCCACTATTAATTTTTTTTTTAAGAATATGGCACCACAACACACCTGCCAAGAGAGGGCCGCCCACCAAAACTCACAGACCAGGCAAGGAGGGCATTAATCAGAGAGGCAACAAAAAGACCAAAGATAACCCTGAAGGAGCTGCAAAGCTCCACAGCGGAGATTGGAGTATCTGTCCATAGAACCACTTTAAGCCATACACTCCACAGAGCTGGGCTTTACAGAAGAGTGGCCCGAAAAAAGCCATTGCTTAATTAAAGAAGAAAATAAGAAAACACGTTTGGTGTTCGCCAAAAGGCATGTGGGAGACTCCCCAAACAGTTGGAAGAAGGTACTCTGGTCAGGTGAGACTAAAATGTAGCTTTTTGTCCAACAAGGAAAACGCTATGTCGGGCGCAAACCCAACAACTCCCATCAGCCAGAGAACACCATCCCCACAGTGAAGCATGGTGGTGGCATCATGCTGTGGGGATGTTTTTCATCGGCAGGGACTGGGAAACTGGTCGGAATTGAAGGGACGATGGATGTCGCTAAATACAGGGAAATTCTTGATGGAAACCTGTTTCAGTCTTCCAGAGATTTGAGACTGGGACGGAGGTTCAACTTCCAGCAGGACAACGACCCTAAGCATACTGCAAAAGCAAAACTTGAGTGGTTTAAGGGGAAACATTTAAATGTCTTGGAATGGCCTAGTCAACGCCCAGACCTCAATCCAATTGAGAATCTCTGGTATGACTTAAAGATTGCTGTACACCAATGGAACCCATCCAACTTGAAGGAGCTGGAGCAGTTTTGACTTGAAGAACGGGCAGAAATTCCAGTGGCCAAGCTTATAGAGACATACCCCAAGAGACTTGCAGCTGTAATTGCTGCAAAAGATGGCTCTATAAAGTGTTGACTTTGGGGTGGTGAATAGTTATGCACGCTCAAGTTTGCTGCTTTCCTTCTCTTATTTCTTGTTTGTTTCACAATAAAACATATTTTGCATCTTCAAAGTGGAAGGCATGTTGTGTAAATTAGCTCCTCCCACATGAGACCAGAAGACTTGTTAGCTCCTCCCACCCGAGGCCAGAATACTTGTTAGCTCCTCCCACATGAGACCAGAATGAATACGTGTTTTAGCTCCTCCCAGATGAGACCAGAGACCCCCTCACTGTTCACCCCTGAAATATAATTTCTCTGGTCTCACCTACCCATGTAGATGACCAGTGGTTCTGGTAGTGTTTGATGGTCCTGCCTGCGGAGTGAGACTCTTAGGCTTGAGACCCAAATGGCCCCCGATTCCCTATACAGGCAACTACTTTAGACCAGGGCCAATAGGGACGCAGCCTACAATGCAAAACAGGGGAGTTGAGTTTTGTCATCCTGAGAGGACTGGATGTGGATGTGATGTCATCCTAAAAGGATGTGGATGTGGTGTCATCCTAGGAGCACATGGATGTGGTGTCATCCTGAGAGGACGTGGAAGTGGTGTCAACCTGGCAGGATGTGGTGTCATCCTAGGAGGAAGTGGATGTGGTGTAATCCTAGGAGGAAGTGGATCTGGTGTCATCCTAGGAGGACGTGGATGTGGTGTCATCCTGAGAGGACGTGAGTGTGGTGTCATCCTGAGAGGATGTGGATGTGGTGTCATCCTGAGAGGGTGTGGATGTGGTGTCATCATGAGAGGACGTGGATGTGGTGTCATCCTGAGAGGACGTGGATGTGGTGTCAACCTAGGAGGACGTGGATGTGGTGCCATCCTGAGAGGAAGTGGATGTGGTGTCATCCTGAGAGGACGTGGATGTGGTGCCATCCTGAGAGGACGTGGATGTGGTGATAACCTGAGAGGACGTGGATGTGGGGATAACCTGAGAGGACGTGGATGTGGTGTCATCCTGAGAGGACGTGGATGTGGTGTCATCCTGAGAGGACGTGGATGTGGTGCCATCCTGAGAGGACGTGGATGTGGTGCCATCCTGAGAGGATGTGGTGCCATCCTGAGAGGACGTGGATGTGGGGATAACCTGAGAGGACGTGGATGTGGTGTCATCCTGAGAGGACGTGGATGTGGTGTCATCCTGAGAGGACGTGGATGTGGTGCCATCCTGAGAGGACGTGGATGTGGTGATAACCTGAGAGGACGTAGATGTAGTGTCATCCTGAGTGGACGTGGATTTGATTGCCGATAGGAAATTGCATTTCTTAATGCTGTTGGTCTATCCATTGTTTACATTCAATGTATGAAGCTTAAATTGCGTTTATCATATTTCCACTTTTCCTATTGGTGTGTCCATCACATGAATCAGTGATTTCTGGCTCTGAAAGGAGTGTAAATGAGGGTGATTCCACTTCTTGAATGGTGACTTAGGGGACAGGGGAGGAAGAGGGAGGACAAGGGTGAGGGAGGGGATCTAGTCTGGCTGTTGTTGATAGATTCATAACGGACTGGAAATAAGGATTAGTCCGCTCATCCAAATGTGTGCAGGGGAAAACATCATATCACATAGTCCTGTCTACACCGTGGAACGGTTGCAGGAAGACCTCATGTACAATCCAAACTATCTGGAAAATATTTGGATAATGGAAAGCTTTAGAGATAAAAAGTAAATGTTACCATTTCATCATAAAAGATAAATATATAGTGGTTCACTTAATAAACTGATAATATGGTATGTTGATTGACCATCTATACATGCATATAAACGGGACAATGCAATTAAAGATTTAATTGATACAATAAAATGCATTGATCCTGTTCCAATTTCTTTATTGAGAAGTCAAACACTGAAGCAGTTTTCATATGCTGTACGCCTGTTCAGTTTTAATCCTTGGCCAAACAAGCATTAATCCACAGGAAGTGCACCATCTGGCAGTGAAACGAAGTGTGCTGTCGTGTCGTAAACAGCAGGAGGACCCTCAGTCACCCCCCCATTCAGTGAACTATGTCCAGGGTTTGAGTATGTCATTCAGCGAACTATGTTCATGTGTAGTATGTCATTCAGTGAACTATGTCCATGTGTAGTATGTCATTCAGTGAACTATGTCTGTGTGTATTATGTCATTCAGTGAACTATGTCCATGTGTAGTATGTCATTCAGTGAACTATGTCCATGTGTAGTATGTCATTCAGTGAACTATGTCTGTGTGTATTATGTCATTCAGTGAACTATGTTCATGTGATAAACTTTCCTGAGACCTGAAAAGTTTGAGAAGTGAAAGTGAAATGTTTCCTCCCAGAGCTGTGGGCCCTTGTTTAAAGTAGTTCACTATGGGCCCTTGTTTAAAGTACTGCACTATGGGCCCTTGTTTAAAGTACTGCACTATGGGCCCTTGTTTAAAGTACTGCACTATGGGCCCTGGTCTAAAGTACTGCACTGTGGGCCCTGGTCTAAAGTAGTTCACTATGGGCCCTTGTTTAAAGTAGTTCACTATGGGCCCTGGTCTAAAGTAGTGCACTATGGGCCCTGGTCTAAAGTAGTGCACTATGTGACTATTAAAATCTACCCTAGATGGCGGAATTCGCGCAAAACTGAAAGAGCGAACCACCACATTTAATCATGGCAAGATGACCGGGAATATGGCCGAATACAAACAGTGTAGTTATTCCCTCCGCAAGGCAATTAAACAAGCCAAATGTCAGTATAGAGACAAAGTGGAGTCGCAATTCAACGGCTCAGACATGTGTTTGGCAGGAACACACAACACGATGTGTTGAGAAAAAAAGACACATCACTCCAACATCAAAACCCCATCTCAACTGTAAAGTATGGTGGAGGGAGCATCTTGGTTTGGGGCTGCTTTGCTGCCTCAGGGCTTGGACAGCTTTCTACAGTATTATCGACAGAAAAATGAATTGCCAAGTTTATCAAGACATTTTGCAGGATACTGTTAGGCTATCTGTCCGCCAATTGAAGCTCAACAGAAGTTGGGTGATGCAACAGGACAATGACCCAAAACACAGAAGTAAATCAACAACAGAATGGCTTCAACAGAAGAAAATAAGCCTTCTTGAGTGGCCCAGTCAGAGTCCTGACCTCAACCCGATTAACATGCTGTGGCATGACCTCAAGAGAGAAGTTCACCACAGAAATCTCAAGAATAATGCTGAACTGAAACAGTTTTATAAGGAGGAGGGTCCAAAATTCCTCCTGACCATTGTTCAGGTCTGATCTCCAACTACAGAAAACGTTTGGTTGAGGTTATTGCTGCCAAAGGAGGGTCAACCGGTTATTAAATCCAAGGGTTCACATACTTTTTCCAACCTGCACTGTGAATGTTTACACAATGCTCAATAAAGACATGAAATCGTATAATTGTTTGTGTTTTATTAGTTTAAGCAGACTGTGTTGGTCTATTGTTGTGACCTAGATGAAGATCAGATAACATTTTATGACCAACTTGTCACGACTCCTACCGAAGGTCGCTCCCCTTCCTGTTTGGGTGGCGCTCGGCGGTCGTCGCCACCGGCCTACTAGCTGCCACTGATCTTTTTCTCCCCCTACTTGTCTGTTTATTAGTTCCACCTGTGTTTAGTTAGGTTAACTAGTTGGGCTTTATTATCCAGCCGGCCCGCCTGCTGGGTGTGCGAGATTGTTTTATGTGTACACGCCTGTAAGTCACGTTGTTCGTGTGTTGTTCGGGACTGTTTAGTTCCCCTGTGTTTTAGGGCATTTGTTTGAGTGGCGTCGTGTTCACCTGCGTGGTGAATAAAGAAGTATCGCTACTCTGTTCCCTGCGTCTGACTTCTTCCTCCACTACACCCCAGGCATTACACAACTTAAGCAGAAGTCCAGGTATTTCCAAAGGGTTCACATCCTTTTTTTTGCCACTGTAGGTGTCTGCACATTTTCAAATGTAAACTGTAATTCTGTTACCAATTGTGTAAATATGAATACACATCTAGTTCAGAGATAATAATAGCAGCATAGTTCAGACCTGAGGTTAATGAATTAAAGCAGATGAATAACAAACATTTAAGTGTTCACCGTGGAGGCTTTGCCTTTTGTTTTTCGACAATATAACCACAATAATGAAAATCCACAATGTCAATGTCAGTTTACTTGTATTATGTGTGACTCTACTATATATATTTGATTGTGTCTCACAGTATATGATCACACATTTTGGGTACTTTTTTTCTACGTTAACATACAATAATATTTCATATTAATATTCAAGGGAAATGAGCTTGCGCAAAGAGCTGGATGCGGCACGGGTGGCATTTGAGGAGGCTCTTCCAGAAAGCTATCGCACAGCATTACAATTTCAACATGTAGATGTAAGTGATATTTCTTCCCATTTCCCCAGTATATTTTCAGGACAGTTGAATTGTGGGTACATACCACAATGTTGTTGTGTTGTAATTTTATTCACAGACGGATTCCCATACTATGTTTGTTTTGAATAAATCCTTTATGATCAGAAGGAGCGAGCTGCAAAGTGACAGTCACCTGATCCTGCCACTAGCCTTGCCCCTGTCCAATGGATAGAGAGGGACAACAGATGCAACATAATTCACCTGCTCCTGCCACTAGCCTTGCTATTGTTATGTACAGATGTTTGTTAATTATTTATTTATTTTTATTTCACCTTTATTTAATTCTTATTCTTATCTTACTTTTTTTTAAAGCATTTTCTTAAAACTGAATTGTTAAGGACTTGTAAGTAAGCATTTCAATGTAAGGTGGCAAATACAATTTGATTTGATTCAAGTTAAGAAAAATGTGAATCGCCTGGAGGGGCCGAGGAGAGGTTGGGGAAACCCTGTCCTAATGAAACCAGATGCCAGGAGTCAGTCTGAACAGACACGACTCCCTCAGTTCAGAAAACACAATCTGTGCTTCTCGACCAGAAATCCCTCACGCCTGAACAGGACAAGCTTCTGACCCTCATACACTATCCAGCTCCTGCTCGTCAAAGTAGCTAAATGGTAGGAGGGTGTTTTGACCTGAGATAGGCTTGACGCCAGGTCACATGACCCTAAGGAAATCACCCTACACACAGCAACCCCCAGAGAGTAAGTGCCTCACCAAGGCTAGTCATTCAACTGGTCAGGCAGAATGACTAACTTGTTAGAACATTTCTAAATAGTACTAAATGCAGTTGTAATATAATGACCATTTGTAGCTGGCTCACTGGCTTTCACTTCAATGTGGGTTTAAATACAATGTGGTGCTATAAAAGTTTCAGATCCTCAGATTGGCTGTAACCTAATCCTCTGTCTGATTGGCTGTAACCTAATCCTCTGTCTGATTGGCTGTAACCTAATCTTCTGTCTGATTGAATGTAACCTAATCCTCTGTCTGATTGGCTGTAACCTAATCCTCTGTCTGATTGGCTGTAACCTACTCCTCTGTCTGATTGAATATAACCTAATCCGCTGTCTGATTGGCTGTAACCTAATCCTCTGTCTGATTGGCTGTAACCTAATCCTCTGTCTGATTGGCTGTAACCTAATCCTCTGTCTGATTGGCTGTAACCTAATCCTCTGTCTGATTGGCTGTAACCTAATCCTCTGTCTGATTGGCTGTAACCTACTCCTCTGTCTGATTGGCTGTAACCTAATCCTCTTTCTGATTGGCTGTAACCTAATCCTCTTTCTGATTGGCTGTAACCTAATCCTCTGTCTGATTGAATATAACCTAATCCTCTGTCTGATTGGCTGTAACCTAATCCTCTGTCTGATTGAATATAACCTAATCCTCTGTCTGATTGGCTGTAACCTAATCCTCTGTCTGATTGGCTGTAACCTAATCCTCTGTCTGATTGGCTTTAACCGGGACCTCTTCAAGTCCTTTGAAGTCATGAAGGTGTTGTTTCCAGGATGCTCCCGTCATTTGTGGGAATGCTTGACGGAAGAACAAAGCACTTTGGCAGGGTAAGTGTGTATATACTAATCAAATTATAATTTGAATTGATTAGTGGTTCATATTTGTCCCTAATATAATAACTTTCCCTTACTTAAACCTCTGTATGTGTTGTATGTTATTAGAGTGGAAAGATATGTGGCGCCACATTCCAGAAGGCATTCCACGAGTGAACGTATGGGCTGTTTGAAATAGACACTCTTTGTGAAAGCGTTCACCTCCATGGTCCTGCCTGCTCACAGGAGATGCATGCTGTCAGTTGGATGGGACTTGCAATCAATACCACTTCCGGAAAGCCTCAGGGTTTGTACTACCTCATGTGTTGATGTTTTGTTCAGGGTATAATTATACCTTCGTGCTGGTCTTTTTGTTATGAAGTATATGTCTGTGATGTTATATTACAGTTGGGCTTCTTTTTAGAAGAAGATTAATTGTCAACTAGAAGGTGATTTTCCATGAAGAAAAATTGTGGGACATTGATTTGTCCTTTTTTGCTTTATCCAAATCTCTCCGAGACACACTCAGACACAAACACACACAGAGGTTGGAGCAACACTGTCAGATGTCTGGGATTTAAACCAACAACCCACCTCTCTAGGCTGCTTGCCACACCTTGGCGGTCTGGTTGAATGTATAATTCTGTGATGTAATCTTGCAGTCTGACTCTGTGTGGTGTTGAGACGGGCTTCTATGACAGTGCCTTCCTGGTGAAAAACGAAGATGTCATCCTTCGTCAAAGATGTCCATACATAGACCCATCACGTAATTTTTCTCCGTTTTTATTACAAAGATTAATATAACCCAGGTTAGAACTGGTTCTTTATATAAAAAAAGTGAATCTCTGCACTTCACTGTGATGTTGTCGAAGCCAAAGGAGTGTGTGTGCCGCGTCAGAGCGGAGAGCGGCCAAAGACACATCAGTGAATCTCTGCACTTCACTGTGATGTTGTCGAAGCAAAAGGAGTGTGTGTGCCGCGTCAGAGCGGAGAGCGGCCAAAGACACATCAGTGAATCTCTGCACTTCACTGTGATGTTGTCGAAGCAAAAGGAGTGTGTGTGCCGCGTCAGAGCGGAGAGCGGCCAAAGACACATCAGTGAATCTCTGCACTTCACTGTGATGTTGTCGAGGCAAAAGGAGTGTGTGCCGCGTCAGAGCGGAGAGCGGCCAAAGACACATCAGTGAATCTCTGCACTTCACTGTGATGTTGTCGAGGCAAAAGGAGTGTGTGTGCCGCGTCAGAGCGGAGAGCGGCCAAAGACACATCAGTGAATCTCTGCACTTCACTGTGATGTTGTCGAAGCAAAAGGAGTGTGTGTGCCGCGTCAGAGCGGAGAGCGGCCAAAGACACATCAGTGAATCTCTGCACTTCACTGTGATGTTGTCGAAGCAAAAGGAGTGTGTGTGCCGCGTCAGAGCGGAGAGCGGCCAAAGACACATCAGTGAATCTCTGCACTTCACTGTGATGTTGTCGAAGCAAAAGGAGTGTGTGTGCCGCGTCAGAGCGGAGAGCGGCCAAAGACACATCAGTGAATCTCTGCACTTCACTGTGATGTTGTCGAAGCAAAAGGAGTGTGTGTGCCGCGTCAGAGCGGAGAGCGGCCAAAGACACATCAGTGAATCTCTGCACTTCACTGTGATGTTGTCGAAGCAAAAGGAGTGTGTGTGCCGCGTCAGAGCGGAGAGCGGCCAAAGACACATCAGTGAATCTCTGCACTTCACTGTGATGTTGTCGAAGCAAAAGGAGTGTGTGTGCCGCGTCAGAGCGGAGAGCGGCCAAAGACACATCAGTGAATCTCTGCACTTCACTGTGATGTTGTCGAGGCAAAAGGAGTGTGTGTGCCGCGTCAGAGCGGAGAGCGGCCAAAGACACATCAGTGAATCTCTGCACTTCACTGTGATGTTGTCGAAGCAAAAGGAGTGTGTGTGCCGCGTCAGAGCGGAGAGCGGCCAAAGACACATCAGTGAATCTCTGCACTTCACTGTGATGTTGTCGAAGCCAGGCAAAAGGAGTGTGTGTGCCGCGTCAGAGCGGAGAGCGGCCAAAGACACATCAGTGAATCTCTGCACTTCACTGTGATGTTGTCGAAGCAAAAGGAGTGTGTGTGCCGCGTCAGAGCGGAGAGCGGCCAAAGACACATCAGGAAAACCATCTACCAAAGTAGATGAGGAGGATCTTGAGATAGCAGTTCGCCCACACGGCTTGCTTATCAAGGCCCTCAACATGTACAGGGGAGAGATGGTATGCATATACATGCCAAGGCACATGAATGGTCTTGTGAAGTAATTGTTTTCCTTCTTGACTGTTTTTGTGCTATGCTGAAAGGGTATTGTAATGCTCTTTTAAATCATAGAAGTAATACATTCTTTTTTTGTTGTTGAATTTGTTCATTATGTCATTATGACAGCAATCAGCCTGGTGCCGGCACCACAACCGGG